>NC_049171.1:72067613-72072613 GCF_009769625.2 Cygnus olor | reverse complement strand
GTTCAGGAGTGTCTGTACCAGGTGCTGTTAAGGTAAATTACATCAGCTGCTGTATCTTGTTGATGTGGCTTCTCTGCTTTTATTCCAGAGCAGAGTTCAAGGCTCCCTTAGGTGAGTCACATACCTGGCAGAGACAGGTAGGGAGAGGACAGGGATGATCATAAGTAAAGAAAAGCAGACTGGCTCATTGCGTTTTGTTTGCAGAAACAGCCCCTCACATTGTTCCATAAAAATATAAAGCAAAAATTTGAAATGTAATGCTATTAAATAAATTGGAAAATGAAATAGCATAAAATAAAAGGTCAATCTTAGCTTTTTGCTGCCTCTAGAGCTCTCCATAACACACACATTTATGATAGTTATGTAATAGATAGGAAGAAGTCTTCCCTAGCCAAAGTTCAGGTTATGCTATTTACTTGCCCTTGTGCAGCTGTGGTGATATATTAACTTCACTTCTGTGCCTCCTTCTTGCACATTACTGATTACCAACACGCTGTCACTAACATATTTACATTCTTTCTTCTTTAAGGAGACAATGGAGGACTGTTAGTTTTTCTTGTCCAAGACAGTTTTGTCCAATATGGAATCACCTTTTGGGGTCTTGGTTGTGCCCTGCCTAAGAAAATTTCTGTTTTTGACAGTTTCTAGTTACTCTTCCTGGATTAAGAACATAATGGAAGCCAACTGATCCTGGGAATGGACTGCCCTCTTCTGGAAAGCCATACGCATATTTGAAATATGAGACTCCAAGCACTACATCAAAATTATATTAAAATTTAAGAATCAAAAATAAATGCCATCCATTAAAAATTACTGTAAATTAACACTCTGATAAGTAATCAAACTCTCAGTTTGTTACCTTTTTTCTGTATGTTCTGTATTTCAGTGTATTCTACAATAAATGCATGTGAAGCACACATTCAGAACATGCTGTTCTGTGTGTAGCTGAACCTCATACATTACTTGTTCTCATGGAAACCTATAGAAAGGTCTCATTGTTCTGGGTCTTTGCATTCTCAATGTTTTCACTGACCTCCTGCATTTTCACATTTTCTCCCAGGGCCTCCATAGGTCATGAAGGCATCAGGCTGAATTGTGGGAGGCAGAGTTTCTTCATAGGTGGGCCTGGGACTTTTGAATGCCTCTTTCAGACAGCAGTACGTGGCTCTGGTAGTCTACATTCCTTGGAATTTACCTAACAGCCATCACGGGGATTGCTAGGCAGCTGCCTATCAGTATGAGGATTATTGTCTCCTCCAGATGCTATGCAGGCAGAGGAAAAGAGTCAGCAAAGAACCCTCCTGTTTGAGAAGTTCCTCATGCTTGACGGCTGGCAGTAGGCAGGATTTTCTCAGGGTATGGTTTGGTGCAAAGGAAAGAGACTTTGTGTGTGTGTGTGTGTGTGTGTGTGTATTCAGAACTGTTAATGACTCTCAGCACTAGAGTACACGATACAATAAAATACTTGGCTCAAAAACTTTTCCATAGGGCAGGTCGATGCAAGTCTTCAGAGCACTTCAGCACTGTTGCTGACAACCCATTACAGTAAAAAGCAAAAATGACTTCAGATCCTTAGTACCCACCTTCCGTTAGTGTGTAAATATCAGAGGTGGGATTTAACTGTTTAAAAATAGATGCCTGTGGTCATTCAAAAACCTACAGATGCTTGAGATTTGTGGGTGGGCTGGCAGAAAAATTACAGGGAGAACCAGTCCTTTCTGAAGTGGCAACTGTAGTCCAGGCAAGATTCCTTAAGAAGTCTAAACTGGCATTACATGCTTTGCTTAAATAAGTCTCAATTGAGCTGTAAATCTTCTGTCTTAGTTGGGAAGGATTTATATAATAAAGAGGCTAATGAGTTGTTGTTGTTTTTTTTTTCCTATTACCTGTTAAGATACATAAATACGTTTACTGCTTGCTCATAATTTAAGCTGTACAACAGAAGAAAACAAATAATATGTAATCTATTGTAGAACAACCTTCTCTTTGCCATGCTTTATAATATTAAAGTGGTGAACTATCAAATCTCAGTGTGGCTATTTTAATGTTTCATTTTGCACTGGTAGTAGTTCATTCTTCAGTAGCTCATTCTATCATGGTCATCCCTGCATCCAGACAATACTATTTCTCCCTGTGTGTGTCATAGCATTAGTTTTCTTTCTGACAATATAATGAAGTGCAATCTTTAAGAAAAAGACTGTCAAGCTATCTAGTAATGTCAATACACTCAAAAAATCATCTGCCATTCATAGCCCGAGGAATAATTTTCACCCTGTTCTTAAATAACAAGCACCCTGGACTAGATTCAAATATCCATTGCACAAGACTTTCATCATCCTGCTCTTCTCCTTAGAGAGCAGAGAATAGACAGGAGTCAGTTTTTAAGGACTTCAGGCTGTCTGAGCTGTGAATTTTGCTGCCTGTGGTTTGGTCATGTTAATTCCATTAACTCCATTAACTCATATATCATATATATATATATATCATATATATATATATATATATGCTTTTTTTAATTTTTAAAATATTTTTTTTAATAAACTTTGTTTATTTCCCTGCAGAGTCAATACAGGTATCAAAGGCTAACCTGACTTTTATCTTTCCTCTTCAGCATCTGTCATCTAAATTCCAGTTAAAAAATATCTGTCTGGAAGAGTACTGTCCTAAAGCCAGTTTGAAGATACATTATCAGTTAAAATGTTACTGTGTCTTTTATTCCATATCCTCATTTACTACTGTTGCTGGTTCAGAGCTGAGAAAGCTTTGGAGCAAATAACCCAGTTATTTCCCACACTAAACATTCTGTACAGATAACGTCAATTGAATATCTACTGCCTAAAAAATTGTATAGAAGTTACTAGATTTGTTATAATAAATACACAATTATGCAGTAGAAAGAGAATAATGACATAAGGCAGGTGTTACTATTGAATAAGTTTTCTAACAAAGCAAAAACCTAAGAGTTGAAATCATGCCCTTTATCTTGGCAAGAGCTAAGCAGATGATATATAACAGAAAACATTACAGCAACAGTTCTTTTTCGATCTCACCTATGTGTATCTCTTGATTCCCCTGCTATGACCTTAACTGTTTAGAATTAGAGGTAATACAATTTTTAGTTTTTAAAGATAACATATTTTACCAGCCCAACTGGCATGGCTGGAAAAATGAGATGACATTTTGGGCAAAAAGAAGGGCTCATATGCACAAAAGCTTGACTGATTTTTCCCAATATATTAGTTGACCTAACATGAAAGTATTAACTTTACCTATACAGCTTATCTTGCCTACGTCCTTAGATCACCATCACAGCAAAAGCAAACAACCAAAAAGCCTTTTCCACCTTTATTTGCTTGGAGTGGAACTTTGTTCCAAAGGATTCTCAGTCTACAAAATGATTTCCACCTCTTTAGAAGATAACTGGACTGACAGATTTTTCCACCTTAATTATTCTGATGTAGTTAAACTGACAAAAATATCCCAAAGTAACCATAGCTACAGATGAGTTCATGCTACTGCAGATTCTGGCTGTGCCCTGTCCAGTGTGAGCTGCACTTCTACGTATATTTTTACTCCTATATCTGTATCTTTATTAGGGTTTTTATTGGTGTGACTTTGCTAGCTAAGCTTTCTAGAGGAGATCTAGTCATAGCTTACCTGTGACTTTTTGCTTAAGATGCACATAGGTAAATCACTATTCTGACCACTAAAAATAGATCCACTAAAAGTGGATGAAAAATCCAAGTCTTTGCCCAGTACCATGAACAATTTGTTGAAGAAGTGACACAGGTGAGTTGTTGAATTTTGAATAGTTTTTCAGTCCAGCTGTATGCTAAATTTGCCAAGAATATTATGACAGCAATACCCAATACCCTTGACTGTGAACAAAAGCCTGGTTGCTGTTTTAGTAGTAACCCTCCTCCCTTCCTTCCTTCTCTTTTTAGCAGTAGTTAAGTTCATTGAAAGAAAAGTCATTTTTTGAACATAAATAATAGTTCATCTCTCTGTGTGAAGGGTGATTAAACCTAATATGCTTTCTGGAAGAATTCACTAGATGGACAGCTAAAACCATCTCTATCCTAATACATCAAGTGGGCTTGTTTTGCATTGTTAATGTGTGGGCCAGGTTCAGAATAGGAATTGCACTTGTGCAACATCTCTGAACATCAAGACCTCTTTCCCAGGGTACTTAAGTATGCATTTAATTTGCAAATGTAGGGCTAAACCTTAAAAAAAATTATAAAAAAAAAAAGTATTTGCAAGCTCACAAATCTGCAAGTTCAATGTTGTATCATGGTCAAATATCTGCAGATTTGCAGATGATTAAGGGATCACACTGTAGAGCTTCTGCTTTCTTTTGCACTTCTACCTGAGTGCTCTTGTCTCCAGGTTTGCTGTCACACCTGGAGGTGAGAGTGTAAGATAAGAGAAGGGGGACATTTTCTGCAACTATCCTACCTTTAGAGAGCCACCTCCCTTTCACTTCAGGCAGACAAATTAGATCCTTCTTTACACAAGTACCTCTAATGCCTCTGTCAAGAAGCAGCAAAGCCAGTGATTTTATTGTTTCAGTATCCTCCAGGAAAAACAAAGCAAAACAAAACAAAACATAATCTCTTCATGGAAATCTGCATAACTTGACAGTCTGAAACTCTATAAGCATGGGAGAGGCCAGAGGAGAACCTGAATGATGGCTGCACAGAGGGTAGAAAATCATGATGCTGGGAAGCTGTTTGCTAACTCACCAGGGAAAAACATGGCATGACCTCACATCAGAAAAGAGAGGAAAATAAAAATAGCTCATTACAGCATGTGTTGGCTAGCATGTCCTAATATAAACGCAAGTAGCTTCTGCCTGTAGGAATTTAGTGTCAAGTTCTTTCCAAGGAAAATAAAACTGTGATTAAAAGGGACTTCATCCAAAAGCACATATTCTAAAGTGGTTTTAGAGATGGAAGAGTTACAGCTCTTTTGATCTCCTAAAAACAGGTCCTTTAAAG
>NC_049171.1:71885113-72062613 GCF_009769625.2 Cygnus olor | reverse complement strand
TATCCACATACAGTAGAAGGGAAGATGGTACCAAACAACTGCAGGAGGAGATGTACTCTAGATCTGTGCCTCAAAGGCAGCAAGCTACAAAGACATATTATTTTGGAAGGAGTTAGACCTAGATAACCAACTGTTTCTGACTATTAATGGGGCCATCATTCTGCTGAGTATGCTCCATCAGAGTGCTCTGTCTTTCAGGTGGGTCTCAATTGTCTAGTAAAATGATTGCAGCTCATGCAGGCTAAAGTGAGTGTCAGTTTCTTATTTAGTGAGGCCATTTTAGTAAAGATATTTTTCTGAAGTCTTTTACTATCTGATAGTTCATTATCTGGCTGTTCCAGGTAAAGAGTTCTGAGCAGGAGTAGCACTGACAGTGTGCAGATAACACCTGTGCTGCTGATGCTGAGAGAGGCTGGCTACATGGGAGCCTGAGGCAGGAGAGCAGTGACTGGGTGGGAGCCAGAGCCCCAGTTTGGTGGGTGCTGGGAGGAAAGAAACTCTCCCTCACCAGCTGCGGGAGAACTGGCAAAGGCCAGGAGATCGGGCCTCAACAAGTCTGACTTGCATGTATTTCTCGTCACAGCTGGGGGGCACTCCTGCTAAAAACAATTGAACTATCAAGGTGAGGCAAAACCAGCAGTCAAAATTATGTTGTGAAAAGCAGGGGCAAACCAACTGTGCTCTGCGTGCCCTGGGGCAGGGGGAGCTCTTACTTGAATGGAAAGATGCTCAAAGTTTTATGCTGGAGACATTTTGAGAAAGGAGATTTCTGGACGTTCCCTGGGCAGTTTGGAAAAGAAGAGATCTTTCTTTAAAGAGAGTTATTCTGCTCAAGAAGTCTTCCTCAGGCAGGGATTCTGTGTATTGTACTCTTTCTGAAGGAAACTAAAATGCTCTAACAGGTGAGCTGCAGCACTGAACTGCAGCCTGCGAACTGAGCAAGGAATGTGGAAATAACAGGGGTGGTTAACGGGGACAGTGGCAGCAGGAACTTAATTATGTAAATCTAGGAATTTCTGTGGACGCCTGGAATTTAATTTCCTCTTTTCATGTCTTCAATCTGTGACAGGAGAGCAGTGGAGAAAAAAGGCAGTGAGCAAGTGCAAAGACATCCTACAGAAAAAAAAGAGAAGGATTACTGCCAGTGGCTTGTGGAGAGTGGTATCACAGCTGTTTTGAGGATTTTTGGGGTCCTAAATCTGATTCACAGAATTAGAGGAATTAGAGGAAAAGGACAACAAAAAGGATTACTTAGTTCAACCATAGTGGGGTAGGAACATGGGGAGATTTGAAATGTCTGTCAACTGTTTATCAAACCTGTTCTTGAAACTTCCAGTGACAAATATGCCACAACCTCCCCAGGCAAAATTTCAATGCTTTACTCTCCATAGTGTCAAAGAGATTTATTTTTTTTCAAATCTTGATCTTAAATTTCTTTTGTATATTTAAATCCATACTGCTTGCCTTATTCTCCGCATTTATGATGAACTGATTAACTACACTTCTTTGCAGTATTCATTTTATATATAAGCATACATATGTTAAAATAGATGTATATTTATACATCTGTATTTGAAGGTTCTTCTGTATTCCTCTTGTGATATAAACTCTGGCCAAAACAACTGACTCTTTTTTATCCTTTCTCCTTTTCTCCAATTTACCCCACACAGGTTCCCAGCAAGTTCTGTTTAATCTGAAGAGTTGTTTAAGTTGGGAGGAGGAAGGTGTTGCTGTGACAGACACTCATTTGATTTTTCAGGTGTACAGATCAGGCCTTGTGTCAGCCTTATTTACGCAACCTAAATATTTATACAACCTGTAGATTTTGAACCTTACCTACCTTCTAGCCTGGTAAAAGGATTATGCTTACCACTTATGCAATTTTTTCCTTTTGTCTCCAAAATAAGCCTGGATTTACCTGTCCTCACAACAGAGAGGCAGTGAAGCATGTCTCTGTTTTATAAATAGGAAACTTGCTGCAGTGTTTTGTCCAGGAGACATCATCGATGGGACAGGCGTTAACATGCAGGTGCCTCAGAAACATTCTTGAGCTCCTGGTACACGTTAAGCAGAACCATTTCCCCTGGCAGGGAAAACTAGCTTCTTGCCTTCTCCTCATCTCCTTTCTCACAGCCACTCCCTCCTTTAGTTAGAAAGGCAAGCACCAGGTTGTTGTGTGTGGAGCCAAGAGCTTACATCCAACAATTACTGGGGCAGGCAGCATCAGTGTGACCATGCCACTGCCTGTTCCATGACATTACATTTATTCACCCCTTGCCTGCTTATGGAGTAAACTCTCCAGGGCTGAGACACTCTCCTATCTATCTGTAGCACTTAGTGTTTTACTTTGATTTCAGGTGGAGGCTCTGATATTAATAACAATCACCATCATCACTAGTATCCTCTAGCAAAAATGTTAAGTATCCACTAGAACAAACAAATGATTAGCAATAGACCTCTCCAAAAATAAGGTACCAACATTATAAAAATGTCTTTCACGTATAGTTGATGAATGGAGCTAGGTCCTGCTTTGTGTTTAGTCTATCTGAACAGTGCCCTGATAGCCCCCTTGATTCAGTTTTGTGTCAATGGAAAAGATTGCTGTCAAGCAGGAAACCACTAAAGAAAGTTAGAGGATGCTGCATTAGCTCCCCTTGGAAACCAGACAGGGGTTGAGAATGCTGCTGCTGTGACTAGACAGCTGAATATAAAACTGAAAAACAACAAAAAAAAAATGGCCAGTAAATACAAAAGCTGTGCCCACCACTCACTATCCACTCAATGACTTCTTGTAGCTGATTTTTCACTTGCTGCTCCAATTAATGCATCTTTACCAGGAAAGAATGACTAGAGATTAGAGAAAGTACAAAGCAGTTTAGAAACTGGTTCTTCAAAATGTATTTGCATCTGATGGGAAAACCATAACTTATCCATATTTCGTGGAGGTCATGACACACGTCATTTGGTTCAAGAAAGTATAAAGAGATGGGTTTCAGAGAAATTACTCTGTTATTATTTCCTTGTAGAAGGAACTGTCCTTGATGATGGATGCTTGATTTCTCACTCACTTGTTGGGAGATGCATTCATTCTCTTTCTGTTCCTGGATTTGTTTTCCTATGAGAGTCTTTAACTCAATTTTAACATTTACAAATCCCACAGGGCCTCTTGAAAAGCCCTCTGAAGTTAGCAGAAATATTTTTATGCCACTGACAGAGGTTACTGAATCAGTGCCTGGAAGTGTGTCTTTGGTTAATGGACAAGTCTGCTGTGCATCACTTAAGAAAATGTAAACTGGAAGCCAGTGCAGCAGAGCTGCATGATGTTCTTAGTGAAGGTATAAAACGAACAAGCATGTGCAAATCTCTCTCTTTCTTGAAGCTGAAAGCCTTATAAAAGGATTTTACAATTTGACACTAAGCATTCATTTTTTTCTGTTTTTATTACTATGTAGCTTTGTAGTGCTGTCTTACCAAATTAATCTAAAAACATTAGTCTCAACTCACAATCCACTTGTTCATTTTACCCATATTTATTTTCCTTTTCAAGGAAATCTTCCTTCTCCTTCTAATTTTTCAAATTAAGGTGAAATCTGCTACTCTACCTCATTTTTTGTTGTTGTTGTTTCAAATAGGTGCCTTTATTTTTCACCACATCTTAATCTTTGTTATGTTTTTCTAATATCTTACAGTGATAATGTTACATTTGGCTTTTTTTCCCCACTGTTCTTTCTTACTCATTTTTTTCTCTGTTTTTCATGCTTGCATGCTGTCTTTGATAGAGGGAATATAGCATTGAGAAAATGAAGCTTTTGAGCCTACTAATATTAAATATTCAAACCAACCAACTTTAAGCCTCTTTTATTTCAACAATCAATATCTTTTTCAAAAACACAGAAAATGCAATACTGAAATTGTGTGTTTTGTAGTCTGCAGGAAAAAAAAAGCAAACGTCTTATCAATACCGTTAGCTTCCTTTTGTTGGCATCCAGACTAGTGCTGAAGGCTTGTAAAAGCCAGTATGAGATCCTCAGTCTCCTTGGAGGGAGGGGCACAGCTGTGGAGGTGGTGGAAAAGGATAAATTTGCCTGCAGAGTTTCTGTGATATGGTGGGGTTGAAGGCAGACATGTTTGCAAGTCGCTCCCTGGGCTGCACAGTTAAATCTTATGACAAACTTTCATGCTCTTCTTCTATCAGCAGCTGAACTTTCAGTCTTGAATCATCTATTCCTCTTTTCCTTACCATTCCTTTTCATTGTCTTGCTATTCTACTGATATATTGTGGTGGCAAGGGAGGGGGAAAGAACTGAAAATGCAAATAAGAGCATATTTGCATTAGACAGATTTCCTTATGAGTTCTATGAGATAAACAAGGAAATAATAAATCCCTTGAGAATTTTTCAGTTGTATGGACAAACATCTGACACCTTTGCCTATGCGTTTAGTGTCACCCACTTTTCCAAAAAAGTATCATCTGCTGCACCCTTCTGGACATTACCAGGACAGCACATTCTTCAGAAAATCCCAAACAAAATCAGGTAAGATTACATCATAGCTTTCGTGAGCAGTTATGTGGCTTCCATTGCTTCTAACAGAAAATGTGCACAAAATCACAGAATGGTTTGGATGGGAAGGCACCTTAAAGACCATCTAATTCCAGCCCCCCCTGCCATGGGCAGGGACACCTCCCACAAGACCAGGTTGCTCAAAGCCCCATCCAGCCTGGCCTTGAACACTTCCGAGGGTGGGGCATCCACAACCTCTCTGGGCAAAATCTCTCTCTGGATTTGATTGACCCAAGGTTTAAATTAAATCCAAGAGAAAAGGCTTTTCCGTTATATTTGCCAGCAGATCTAGAGTGGCTTCAGACTTCCTCATTTACAGTCTGTAGCAATTGCTTTTGAGAGAACAGCAAGTAACACTGTTGGTGGAAGAATAAACAAGGTTCGGCTCTGCGTAGCTCATATCCCTGCCCATTGTCTCCCCTCTATCTCTTGGCAAGCCCAGATCTCTCCTATATCAAACCGGAAAAACCTTTAGGTCCTCCAAGACTTCCTCACCTACAAATGGTCCCCTAATCCTTCTTCTTCCCATCCCTGTCCCCATACTTCTCTATGATGCATTCTCATCTGCCGTTAGGACAGCCTATTCTTCCACATGCCTGCCTACAAGGCAGATGTTCCCAGGACTCACCTATGGAGGTACTGTCCTGCTGGTTGGGCACAGACCTTCTGACTGGCCAAGCAGAAATGAATGGTCTTTGTTTCCATGATGAGCCTCCTTGTGGAGAACTAATTTGGGTTTCTTTTCTCTGTCCAACCATTGATTTTTCTGAAACCTTGTAGAAATGTCAGATTTCTGCCAGGTGTGGTGGAAGCTGAATGATGTACTTAAAACCTGCCAGTGGAGGAAGGGATGGGGATGAACCATAGGCATGCTGGTACATGGACACAACTGTCCATAAAACAGCTAACCAATAACAACCATTTTCCTACTGATGTCTCTTCTGCCCATCCTAGCTGCAGGCTACACACAGGCTTCCTACTGAGAGCCCCTTGCACTGTCTCAGGACTGAGGAAAAAATGCCACCTCCCCACTCCCTTCCCACCTGTGCTCACCTTTTGACCACTTCTTTTACCCCAGGTGGCCAGTCTAGTCAGCAGTGCTCACAGGGATGCGGCTGCTGCATGTGCCATTTCCAAAAATGTCATTCTTCCAGCACAGAGGTGAATAGGAAGGATTCTTGCCTTGCTCTTAACTTTGCTTTGTTCTGCCCCTGCCCTGCCACCCTCAGCTGAAGGCTTTATCCACTTGGCAAACCAGTTGAAACTCCCAAGGGCACTCAGGATGGGATTGTCTGGCTTGACATGGCTGAGCCCCATGGGGTGGATGTGTTGCTGAATTGTGTGGGACATCCTGCATGCACCTTGAGGTCTAAGAAGTCTTAAGATTTCAGGAGCTTTACCTGGGGAATAAAAATACATGATAAGCAAACCCTGCCTCCCAAGTCATGAACAATCAACAACAAAAACAACCCATAAATGTGAAAAAACTGAGGGAAACAAACTTCTTCCCTTCAGGAAGGAAACTGAAGATTGTTGAAATAAATTCTGAGAAAAAGTTAACATTATCTGTGTCTGGTTTTAGGATGTGGCTTACGAACCAGTGTAAATCAGAAGCAGTTCCAACCTGAACCGTGCAAGTTTGTGACTGAAAATGGCATTGCAACCTGAGGCAGAATACACAGGACTGTGCAGAATTAAAGTGTGCCTGGAGATAGTTCCCATATTTTTGACCACCATCACCCCCATCTCTGCTTTAGCAAAGTGAGACCTAACAATTTGAGAACAAAAACATGTCTCACAAAACAGGAACTTGCCTTCACATTTCCCAGCATCCAATAATACAAATGTCGGAGCCTGATTTGGTAATATATCCAATTCAAGGTTGTTTGAACGTGCACTCCACGGCAAAGGGGGTCACAGCATGGGAGAATGATTAACTTAATCTGCCTGCCTTGTTTGTTTGATGCCGCCTCACTCCAGCGCAAGTCAATAAAACTTTGTGCACTGACACACACAACTTCCAGCACCTTCCAGCTGGGCCAAAATGGGAATTAGCAAAGCTGCCTTGCTCTTTCTTTTTGTGCTCAGCTCAGGTAAGAGTCCTTTGCCTTCCACTTGTGTGGGTGAGATGGGGGCCAAATGCTTGCAAGCTCCATGTTGTGGAGACGGGTCCTCAAATCCACGTGTCACCCCTTACCTGGATGATGGTGGGTTTGGGGCTTGCTCACCAGCAAGAATTGCTGTTGAACAAAGTGAGAGCTGTGGTTGCTCTGTTGTGTTTGTTAGAGGCACGAGAAGAGCAACAACCTTGGTGTGTGCATGGGAACAAATGGCCTGTGAGAATGCCGTACTAAGTATCAGCATAAGGAGAAAATGGATGTAAGTGGGGAAAAGCCCCTTTGCTGATGCAGGGGCTGGGGTTCCCCAGAGAAAACACTTACGAATTTCCTGTGTCTATAACTGATCTTGAAAAATGAAATAATTTAATCGCATCTCTTATATAACTCTGTAGCCTAATGCTGGATATGGAAATAAACTATTGTTAAAATTAGGTACAGAAACATAGAATCTTTACAGACATAAAAAGAAAAAAAAAATGATTACGTGGCAAACTTCTTTATGAGCATAAATATTTTAGAGTTAATCATTAAATCTATAATCAAGTATTTCTACACATCTTATGCATATGTGGCTTTCAGATATAATCATACTAATTGATTTACTAATTTATAACCTCGGATTACTTTGTTGCAACATAGATGCAGCCTTACAGATTCATTATTAAGTCTAGTCGAGCCATTGCAACAAAAAACGTGGTGACCATTGTAAAAGGCTATGCAGTCATCTTATGATTGAGATTTCTTGCTCCAGGGCAAGACGGCTGAGGGCAAGCAGCTGTTTGGTGACCAGTAAAACTGTAGTGATTGTGGGTTCCATATAGGAGGACATAATCTCACATCATCCTAATTCATGCTTCTCCAAAACTTTAATATCGATACCTCTTCCCATCGTTCTCTGACTGGTCCCTCTCTCTGCTTCCCGTTACTCTGTTTTTTCACATTTCTTTTCCTCAGTTTCAAACCCATACATAACTCCATTCAGAGCTTCATTTCTATATCTTCCTTCTGCTGTGTTTTGTTTGTTTGTTTGTTTGTTTGTTTTGTTTTGTTTTGTTTCCTATGATGTGTTCCATACAGCTGTGTTTGTGTCTGGAAACAGAAATTTCCTCAGAGTTTATGGCTTTTCACCCAGAATCACGCAAAATAAATAAGGACTTCACCTGTCAATGCTATGTTGAAAAGGGGACTTGAAGTCACAGATCTTAACTGCAGCATTCTCATTTTTAATGCCTGGTTCCTTTTCATCCCTTGTAGTGAAAGGAGATGTACTGGATGACTATTTAAGAACGGATGGTGTTTGGATCCTTACTAGAAATAAGCAGTTTTATGAGACAAATAATGAAATAGAATGCGCAGAGAAATGTGAAGCTGAAAGAAATTTTAATTGCAGGTAATTTCTGTTGAATCTTTAAGCTATGCCTTTGTGGATGACTAATTGATCAATGACATCTTCCTACTGTTGTTCAGAAGTAAGCATGCACACTCAAATTTGGATGGAAAGCAAAACCAAATCAAACCAAACCAAAAAAAGCCAACAACAACAAACACACACAGACACAAGCTAAGAAGGTGAATAACTGGGACATGTAGTTGGAAAGAGAAGATTTGGAAGAGGCAAATGAATATTTATTTTATTTATTTTATTTTATTTTATTTTACTTTACTTATTTTATTTTATTTTATTTTATTATTTTTAATTTCAGCACTTATAGGGAAGTGGGGCATATTTTTGCCAAGAAACATTGTAGTACAATAATACTGAGTCTTCTTCAGCCTTTTTGCTCTACACATCCAACTCAGAAACATGCTACTCAGAAACCAGGATGGGAACTTCAGCATGGGATTTACATGAACACATTTGTGTAAAACAAGTCCAGAGTGCCTGGGGAACACAAGGCACTGTCACCTGGGTGTCAGGTCATGGGAAGCTGCTCCTGGAAAGCCACCTTTTTTCCTCCATAGGTCAGGACAGGTGACCGCCCAGGCAACAGGAGCTGCCCGAAGAGCTGATGGCACCATCTGCACCCCTTGGTGACCCAGGACAAAGTTAGGAGCCAGGTGCTGCAGCTCTGCCTACAGCAGCATTGCCCATGCCTGTGCCTTTGGCTTGCGGCTTTTCTCCACCCATAAATTACCACAAGGTCAAATAAAGGGTGGATTTACAGTGCATCAGTCTTTCTGTAGTAAATGCCCAATTTCCCGCTCCTATTCATTGCTAACTGGAGAGCTGTTTATGCCTCTTTAGCTGTATGCTGCCTTGTTTCACAAAAGAGTGGAGAGATGTTTTCAATTCATCGCAGGGAAAGGCACTAACCTGAGCAGCTAGAATGCCATTGGTAATATTTTGCCAATGCACTAGCTAGCTTCCACACAATAACTTATTCACATAATTTACATCCTGAAAAAGTCAGACGCTTCAGAGCAGCAGAAAATGTCACTGTCCCTTAGTGTCTCAAGTACTGAATACAGTCTCTGAAAGATGTAAGTGGATATAAGAAGGTGCTATTAAAATAATAATTTCTAGAAAATGACTTACCAATTGCACAATTTGAAATGAATTAAAAATATTGCTTCCTATGTTCTGTGTTCTTCTCAATTTCAACAGGGCCTTCCTATTCACCAGGAAAAAGCTACAGTGTTTAACATTGGCTGAAAATACCAAAACAACACTGACATTCAGCAGCACAGATTCAGTTCTCTATGAGAAGAGAAGTAAGTATGTAATATAACATTATACATTTACACATTAAGCCTGTTTTAACTGCATCCTTGCATTCTCTCGTTCAGTGCTGGAGCAAACAGTTGTAGGCAGTGACAATTTCAGTGAGGTGGGCTTGCACTCATTATGAACTGGGTTAATCTGCCAGAGAATTTCCCATACAGCATCAAGGATTCTTACATTCGACTTGGACTGGACTCACTCCAATCTCCTTTAGTCACGTCACTGAGACCAGGCAAAATAAACATGTTCCAAAGCAAAAATAATGCCTTTTTCTTACCATTAAGTATTTAAAGTCCTCTGCTTCCTTGAGCTAGCAGAGTCCTTGGTCATACAAAATTTCAAGGCTATGGGATTATCTGCGTACCCACCTGCCTAATTTTTGTGTAACAATTCAGTTGAGACTTGTTTGACTGAAATATTGTATCTATTGTATCTATCAGGTAGATCCTATTTTCTGTTGGCACCCAGTGCAGCAGATACTGCAGGCAGCTCTGTCTCAGCTGCAGTTCCCTTCAAACATCCCGGTCTCAGCCATGGAGAACCACAAAGGAGACATAGAAGGCAGCAAAGGATTTGAGATGTCGCTCTCGGCTTGTGTGCATATCTCATGAACTTCCTTATGAGCCCAGTGTGTCTATGCACACCTGATATCTTCATAATGGAATAAAAATAAAAAAAATTAAAAAAAAAAAAAAAAAAAAACTTATCAGGTGATATTACCATAGCATAGCCTGATATATTTAACTTTTCTGCCAGCTTGTCTTTGAAGATAAACCCAAGTAGCTCTGATTCATACTCTTATCTTCATGTCCTGACTTCTGTAATCTTATGAAAATCACTGCCACCATCTTTGTGAAGTATCTGGACAGTCATGCTGGAACCTGCTAATGGAGTATCAGTGTTGAAGTGGCAGTAACAAGACTTGTGGGCATTCCAGGGGTACACAGACAACCAGGCAGCAGTTCTCACAAGTGGCACAGTTGGCAAGACATGCAGCACAGATGATGCAAGATGTGTGACGAGTGGCTGAGGTCACTTGGTTTGTTCAGATTGGAAAAGAGAAGGCTGAGGGATGATTTCATTACAGCCTTCAGCTTCCTCAGGAAGGGGAGTGGAGGGGAAGGCACTGATTTCTTCTCCCTGGAAGGGAGAAGAAAAGATCTCTTGTGGACCCATGGGAATGTCGTGAAGTTGCATCAGGGGAAGTTCAGATTAGATATTAGGGAAAGGTTCTCCACTGAGAGGGTGGTCGGGCACTGGAACAGGCTCCCCAGAGCAGTGGTCATGGAACCAAGCCTGCTGGAGTTCGAGAAGCATTTGGACAATGCTCTGAAACATACGGTTTGATTTTTAGGTGGTCCTGCGTGGAGCCAGGAGTTGGACTGAATGATTATTGTGGGTCCCTTCCACCTTGGAATCTTCTATGATTCCATCATTTGTAGGCCCAGCCACACACTGTGATGGTAATAACCATTGCAAGGTGCCCAAACAAGGCTCAGCTTTTCCTGTTATGTTGGTCTCATATTATTGTTCCATCATCTCTGTTTTTCATTTGGGGATTTAGGGGGACCCTCCATGTGCAAACAAATTACAGGAAAGGGAAAATGAGGGTCAGTCCCAATGACTGGAGATATTCCAGTATCTGTTGTCAATAAAAGCATCATCAATGGTCTTTGCATTCTCCCTTTCACAGAATTCCACCAGAAAGCATCTGGGGTCTGAGTCTAAGAGGAATCAAAGGTGTCACTTCTGTGACAAACATATTCAGATAACTAAAAATTCTCTGGCTTGAAGGGATGGTTGCATGATACCCATAATGTGAATGTTCTTACGAACAATACATTTCTATTAATCCTGAGCTGTTGGTGAAAGACCTTTTTTATCCCCGTAATATAATAATATACAATGTATTTCATACATATAATATATATATTATATAATATATATATATAATATAAATATATAATATATAAATATATATATAAATAATATATATATAGTAACTTGTTATATCTGCTTTCTTAACTTGATTTTATTAGCTTCATAACATTCTTTGAATTATTATTCTTTGAATTGTTATTCTTGAAAAAGAATTTTCCTCTCTAGTTGCTCAGTCATTTCTAACTATTTAGTTTTAAGATATCTTATGGAATCACATCTCTGTGTTTGAATGAACAAGAGGTTCAAAACATGGGTAAATCTAATCTGATTAATTTCAGAGTTAATTCTGCAGACTCTCAGATTCAAGATATGCAATGTTGTAACACCACTGAATTAACAAAGCCAATTCCATTTCAGTTTACCTTCTACAATGTAAAAGAGGAATTGGGAAGAACTACAGAGGAACAGAAGCCAAAACTTGGAGAGGTATTCCATGCCAGAAGTGGGCAGAAAAAACACCCCACAATCCAAAGTATGGCCTTATTTATATTTGTCTTCATGTTGTTCTGAATCTTTTACAAGCCTCTCCAACTTCATGTGCATAAACAACTTTATAGCACATTATTAAAGCCGAATGTCAGGTGACTTTTTAAGACACGATTTTCTCTTCAACTGTCTTGTTTCTTTTCATTCTTTTCATTCTGCTGTCAGAGAACTGCAATGGTCTGTATAAAGAAAGGCTGCATTTTCAGCTAGAGAAGTGTTGTCTATATGCTGGAGCTCTTAAGAAGGTGAAATGCTGCTTCCACCAATTCATGATAAAAAAATTTATATTGGCGACAGTGGGGCCAGAATTTCTCTCTTTTGTATGAGGTGTGAAAAATATGAGCAGTGGTGTCTATCCAGCTTTATGACTCCCCTGCTAGTCTTCATTCTAATGAAACTTGGAAGCACTTATTTAAGTCTGTTGTTTAAAAACCTTTTAGTCTTCTTTGGGAGGACTGCTATAGGTAAAACTATAGGGTCACTTGCTTCAAAGTCTCTGAAAGTTTGAGTCCACTTGCATTTGGTCAATAGACTCTCTTTACTCCACTTTTAAAGTAGTAGCCTTAGGAAAAATACATCACAGATCCCCAGGATGCAATTAGCTGACTAATCAGCTGGATGCATGTATTAAAGACAATAATTTTCTTTGAGATTGGCATAGTTCTTACAAGATCATTCATTAGTGGCAGCTGGGGTCTAGGAAGAGGCTACTAGTAATGGTAGTTACAAAATGGTGATCAGATTTCATTTGTGTTAGAACAGAGAATCTGTTTCTCTCATTTTCACTACGAATGAATAGAGCCCAAAGATAGCTGAGAAAACTGGGTGTTTCCCTTCTGCTCTTCTGACTGGATTGAATTAAAATGTAATTTTAATATTATTACAGTATTACACCTGAAAAATACCCCAGTGCAGGGTTGGAGGAAAACTACTGTAGAAATCCTGATGACGATGTAAATGGACCCTGGTGTTATACAGCAGATCCCACGATCAGATTTGATTACTGCAACATCCCAGAGTGTGAGGGCCAGGTCATGCACACAGCAGAAGCTGCAGAAGGTGCGTTTATTTTTCAGGGAAGGGGCTTTCAAGTAGGTAATATTATTCCTGCTATTTACTCCTACTTTATTCTTGCCAATTGGTTTCAAATGTGAATTTAGATCAAGCTGGAATGTAAAAATTTCTCAACACAAAGCTTGTTTTCCTAACAGGTTCCAGTTTCAAAAAAATGTATAAATATAGGAGAAATTAGCATTTGTACTAATTTGCTGGTTTTGTTCTGCTCTTAACCCTAATAATTTTTTTAAATTTTAACAACAGTAAAGATTGACCCAAGTGCTGTGTTACATATTGAACCCCTGCTATCAGTACACAGAGATACATGACAAAGCTCCCCCCTGATATATAGATATATATATATCCCTAAAGCTTCTAGGGATATATATATCCCTAAAGTTTAATTCATTTGGATACGGTGTAACTCATGGTCTTCTGGATTCCTTTCATCATCACCTGGAGCAAAACCCTCTAAAAGAACATTTCTCTTTTCTCTTTTTTTCTATTTCTTTTTCTATTTCTTTTTCTATTTTTTTTTTCTATTTCTCTTTTCCTTTTGATGTAGTCTTTCATGAGTGGATCAGGGTCAGAGTTCAAGGGCTGGTGCAAACCTTGCTTTGTTTTCATTCTGCCTAGGTCCCACAGTGGAGTGCATGATGTGTAATGGTGAAGACTACCATGGAAATGTTTCCAGAACAGAGTCTGGGCTTGAGTGCCAGCGCTGGGATGCCCAAGAACCTCATATGCATGGATACACACTGAAACAGTGAGTCATACCCAGTGCTGAGCTGCCCCCACTCATTTCCACGGAGATCCTGCCTGCAGACAGCCTAGTTGCTACAGCTAGGCTGACTCACAAATCTATCCTCCATTTTCAATGTGCAGCTTTCCAGGGAAGGATCTGAAGATGAATTATTGCCGTAATCCTGATGGTGAACTTCGGCCTTGGTGTTTCACCACCAGCCCCACTAAACGCTGGGAGTATTGCAACATTCCTCGTTGCAGTGAGTCTGACTTCTTGAGATCACTCCACAGGGTAGCTCTTCTAATTAAAATTATGCAGGGAGGGGAAAGGCAAGAAATGACAGCTGTGAGTATCCTGAGGAAATCCATGTGAATCAGGCAAATTATACGTTAATGAGCAGAACCACTCACTGTGTTTCTGTTGCATAAAATCATGTAAGGTCACTGAGAGTGCAGGTGTCACAAAGTGCAACAATGCCAGAGGTGTTATGGAAAACAGAATTTGTCTTCAACCACCTTATTTTTCAATTTATCTGAGAAGGCAGAGCATTCAGCTTAAATCTCAGGTGGTAGTTTTCAGTTGAATTGCTGACTCATGGAAAATACATAAGCCACCATGGCCATACTGTGATATTTTACCTGAATTTGGCCAGCACAGCCAACACTGTCTTTTTCTTAGTGAGAGATAAATCCTGAGAAAAAAGTTCAGACCTCAGGAGAAAATCTGATTTATCACTGAGCTAGCTTAACGCATTAAGTTGAGCACACTAGATCTGGACATTTCCAAGGACTGAATAATGAGATTAGCACTGCCATTAGTAGAACCGTACAGCACTTTGAGAAAAAAAAATGCATTTCTATCTCTAGAGCTTGCTTTCTTAACATCTGCTCTTGACAGTGTTCTAAGCAGCAGCATGTGTTTGCTAGAAGTAGTTCACTTCAGCATAAACAATTATAGATGGAAGAATAAGTATATAGATTTCTGCATGATGAAGTAGATTGTGAAAGATACCATAGCATCTCCATTTTGTGCTTAAAACATAAAGTTTAAATAGGAGCTATTAGAGTCCTATTTGTCTGCTCTGGAAATTACACATACAATGTATATGCAATAGGCATGCATTGTAAGTTCATTTTCTCTTTGGCTTCTGCAGGTTCTGTGGCTCTAATCATTACTCTTACTTTGATGTTCCCCACATACCAGACAAATTCATTTTCTTTCACACTTTCTTCTGCCTCACTTTCCCAATCCACTGATACTGGAGCCTTACCTCTGAAGACTGTTGTGCTTTCTCTCAGCATTTCTTCTTAGTCCTCATCTTTATCCTTTCTGCCCTTCTATCCTACCTATACATATACTAATGTTCTCCCTTCATCCCACTTGTTTTTACAAGACCATAAAGGACTGCTTATTGCCTTTCTAGCTCTGCTCTCAAGGGACTGCAGGCACAGCATCTGGTTTGTCTCAGCAAACTTATTTACTGACTGATGTAAAGAGGCAGACACAGGACACCCATTTGGCAGCCTGAGTTCTTGTGATAACATACACTTCGGCTTTGCAATGGCTTTTCACCAATGTCATCTCTGCTAAAAGAAAAAAATACATGTTCACCATTACAGAAATGAAAGGTGTTTTGATATATTTGAAGGCATTAATTAGCTGTTTTTTTTGTTGTTGGTTTTTTTTGTTTTGTTTTGTTTTTAATCCTGTTACAGCTATGCGCCCACCAGTTTCTGGCCTGAGTTCCCAGTGTATTTCAGGGCATGGAGAAGACTATCGAGGCAGGATAGCTATCACAGAATCGGGAAACATTTGCCAGCACTGGAACATGCAGTTTCCTCACAAACATGGCTGGATTCCTGACAGATATCCCTGCAAGTATGCTGAGACTCCTCATTTTAATGAATACCCAAGAACATAGTTAGCCCTTAGCAAACCAGATGCAGAGGCAAGAGGAGCACAGGTTTTCTGAGTTATGATGATATTTTCTCTCCTTTTGTCACCTTTCATATTGCTGTTCAGGTCTTGCTCCTCTTTTTTTTTTTTTTTTCTACGTTCCTTTTTTATTTTTAACCAACAGCTTTGATCTCATGTACTTGTCTCACCTGTACTTGCACTCCTCCTCATCCCACTGCACAGTTATAGGTATTTACTGCTTTTATATTAACAGTGTGCTTTTATATTGACTCTGTGCTTTAACACACTTTCAGTATATTACTCTTCTGAGGAGCATTGCTCCAAAGCCCAAAATGCTCCTAGGTCAGAGGAGCTGGGTCTACAGAGCATTGTCAATAGGCATGGGTAGCTGGGAATGACCAGGCTTTTAGCTTTTAGCTCTGTATTTGGATCCTGTGGGTTGTGAAATGGATTCTGTAAGCTTTCCTGGGCATATGAAACCCTGTCCATCATCACTGCAGAAGGCTGCTGAGAGCAGAGAGAAGCATGCACCATGTGACATCCGGACTTGCCTGGTTCTTGCAGTAAGGATCAGGTACTCTGTGACTTGTGTTTCAGTATCAGCTTTTACTGCCCTATGTTGGCCTCAAAAACAAGAGCAGAAAGTTTAAGCATTGTAAAAGCTCTTCACATAACATCAGCATTTAAACAGGAAATTCAAAGGCTGTTGGCTAGCCCCAGAACAGTGGTGAGGTAATACATCTGTAAAAAGAATAAATGTAACCTCTGAGTTGAGTTCTGCTTGCAGTAATTGTTAAGACTTGCACATAACCCTTCTTGATTTCCATGAGTAATTTAAAGCCAGTGTTTCTGTTTCAGGGGCTTAGAGGAAAACTACTGCAGAAACCCTGATGGAGAGAAGAGGCCTTGGTGCTACACTAGCAACAGCAGTGTTCGGTGGGAATACTGTTCAATTCCCCGTTGTGATGGGACAGAGCAAGGGAGCGCTGGTATGAGTACTGGAGTGTGCTTGAGATAAAGATTTCAAAGCTCTGAGACACTTCTTGTTTCTCATTGTAATTTCAGTTCTTGTTTCTCCTGGCAAATCTTTTTCAGTCACTTTTTCACTGTTGTTAATGCAGTTGCTCTGCTTGGCATTTTAGAAAACCTGCCAGATATTGGACTTTCAATGGTTAGGAAGTGCAGTGAAGGCTCTAAGTCATCAGCTGACCCAGCAGAAGAATTACAGTATCAAAAAAAATATTATTTTTTATTCCTTTTATTTTTTCCCCCAAAGGCGGGGCATTTCTTGCAAGTTCACTGAAGAATGAAAAAGAATTTTAAAGAGATTTTTAAAAGTGTTAAGTAAAAGAGAGCCCTATCTTTGGAAAGTAACCATGGAAGAGAGGACAGTAGCTTCCAAAGTCCAACAATAATAAAAATCTCATCTGAAACGTCCATCCATTCAAGCACAGAAAATAACAAGAAAGTGTTAGTGCAATCAAAAGAATAACAGAAGAATAGGAGTTTAACATCATCTACATTTTCAAATTATTTCAGAGACAAAATAGCTAACATCTCTAACCTTTGAGGATTTTCATTTTCAACTCAAACATTTCCACAAATTCCAAAATGAAACTGACAAATGCGCCTTCCACCAGCCAGCATCTGACATATAAGGGTAATCTGTGAAATCTCTAAATATCTTTAGAAATGCCCTTCTGTTTTTCACACTGGCCAAGATGTTCTCACTGGAAGCCCTCTGTATGCATGAGTCAATCCTTTTTGTCTTCTTGTGTGTTTGATGTTTTCTTGTGCCTATTCAATATGAACATAAAATCATGATGCAAGGGACCGGTTTCTGCTGTTTGCTGCAGATGTGCCTGCACAGATTCCCCAGGTGGAGGAGTGCTATCAAGGCAAAGGCCTAAGTTATCGTGGCACAACTTCCATCACTGAATCAGGAAGGAAATGCCAAGCCTGGAACTCCAAGTCCCCACACAATCTTGAAAAGATCCTGGAAAAATTCCCAAACGCGTATGTTTATCTTACTTTTTTTTTTTGCTCTGACAGTGACCATTGCTGAAAATTTTGCTATCTTTGCACATTTATGCTTTAAAAAATGGATAGGGAATGTACATATAAAAGAGAATTTCTTTCACTATCATTTTACCAAGACACAGAAACGTTTTCTGTTAGCCTCATTTTTAAAAGCTTTGTTTACCTTTAATTTAAATTCTTAGTAAAATACCACTGTAACCCTTTATTCATAAACCTGAGCTGGTGTAACCAAATCTGGGAGGCCTGTAACCAGAGTTTGGGCTTCTACTGAATGCCTTTTGTTAAGAATTTGAGATGTTCATGGGGGCCTTTCTACTTGTTTCATCTGGGGAAAACACAGTATTTGTGTTGCAAAATACACAGACAAGTGCATTATGATTAGAACTATCATTTTAGATGTTCTTTGTGGTTGTAACTGGGCATCCAGAATTTCATTTAGAGAATTGTTGCACTTGATCTGTTTACTTTCTTATTCAGAGTAAAAATATTGGATAAGTAACAACTTAGAGATCTAACCATAATTACTAATGTGCCAGTTGTTAATAAGCATACAAAAGCAACAAGACAATTGCTAAGAAATCCATCACTGCTTGGTGGATTACAAGTATGGGCAGGAACTTTAGTACTTTTCTATTTTTTTGCCTTTTTTTTTTCTTTTTAATAATTTCACCCTAAATAATTTTATTCGGAGTTTTTCTGTCCTTTGTTGTCATAAAAATAACAACATATTGAAATATACTCAGAGGAGGCATATTTTTTCACAGACATTTTAAAAAAATGAAATTTACGTGTGAAAATGTGGAACTTGTGTATTCTGGCATATCTGAAAACAAACAAAAATCATTTCAGCTTTTTTTCAAGATGGGGAAATACCGCAACTCTGCAAATTGTCGGAGAAAAGAACTCTAATTCCCCCTGCCCCAGCAAGCTCAGTCATGGGAGTGTTCTCACTGAATTAAGTGTTGTGGGGTTTGTGTGGTTTTGTTTTTATTTGTTTGTTTGTTTATTTGTTTTGAAAAAAAAAGAACAAAGAAAAAGTTAATAATTTACATGAGTATTTAATTTTCATTCTTCTTCATATGAGAAAGAACCCTCCAGCATTAAAAAATATATATATAATCTTCCAGCATATTTATTGCTAATTTGCACATTCACACAATTGTGTATGCTCATACATATGTGCTTTGAAATAAATTTATTGTCATATCAGGCATTTATTTAACTACTCAGCACATTGACATATTGCAGCCAGAATTTAAACCAGTGGTTGAATTACATTTCCTTATGTATAAATATATTCATGACTCTGATGTACATGGGAAATATAATTCTCCAGTTGTATCACAGCCATTAATGTTTTTGGTGGTAATAGGGTACCTGGCAATAGTAAAAGAATTAATAAATGTATTTATCTCTGTGTAGTACATATTCTTCTTGGCAAGGTATTCCTATGATTACTTTCAGTCTCATGCGGCATGAATATTTGTACCTATTTTCGCAGGGATTTGAGGGAGAACTATTGTAGGAACCCAGACGGTGATGACCGCCCATGGTGTTTCACCACAGACCCCAACAAGATATGGGAGTACTGCAATCTCAGGAGATGTGATGATCATACAGAAGAGGCCACATCAAATGACCAGAAGGCACAAAGTGTTGGCCTGACTACACCCACCACGTCTGGTAACAGATGGCTATAGCTGTCACCTCCCATAGAGTCTGTGGATAAAACAAATAGCAATCTTCCAGAGTTATTCTTGAGTAGTACTAGAACATAGGAGTTATATCCCTCCTCCAGCTTTCAGAACCGTACTGCTGTCAGATTATATCCTGTAGCTTGTATCATTTTACGGTACTTTCTGTGGGGTATCTTTTTCATCTAGGGGATTGAGAAGAAAATAGACGACAATTTCTGTAGTTGTGTACTATTGAAATAAAATGACACTAAATGTTGTTACGAGAATTTTATTTGTGCTGTGCTTTATGTTTTTAGGATGTTGCCCTTATCTTGCTGTATTGTTCATAGGCAACCATGTTATTCAAAATGTATACACCAACAGAGGAAGGCTTTTGCCCTGTCTTTCATCAATTCTTCCTTAATTAATAGCCCCTGTTGGTCAAAGCAGTGTGACTTTTCAGACAGTTTGGTAGAGCTTTCCATTGAATATTTATTTTGCAAGGGAATTTGGTGGGGTTGGATAAAAGATTCACTCCTAAATGGCACTGTGTACTCTTACTCACATGCAACAGGAGAAAGTAGCTGAAGCGATGCCCTTGGAAGCAGCAACCGCTCTCTCAGTGTAATGGGCTGGTGACCCTTAAACATGCTTTTCTCTTGAAAAGTGTTTACTGATCCTAGGTTAGCAAGGATCTTGGAGTATTTTCAGATATTTGCAGTATGTTACAGAAAATATTTAGCCCGAAGTTCCTTGATTTTTTTTGCAGTTGAGTTACTCTGTATGTCCAGGAAGACATCTGTCTTGACAAACTAAGAGATCACATCCCAGGGTACATTTTTGTCTTTCTACTATAGACAGTAAAGAGCATGTAAATCCTGAAAGTACTTAATCTGGCTTAGTTCTGCTTATCACCACCATATATAGATTCAACAGGTAACAATCATTTCTTTTTTATTTCTTTTATTATTTTTTTCCACAGACTGCATTAATGGCAATGGTAAAGACTATCGTGGCACAGTTGCAAAAACTGGAAACGGCAGGACTTGTCAAGAGTGGAGTTCTCAGAGCCCTCATAGCCACAAATACTTCACTCCTCTGACTCATCCAAGAGCAGGCCTGGATAAAAATGTAAACAGCTGCTAATTCATCTGATGTCATTGAACCTTGTCTCCTTTCTCCAAGACCCCTCAGTAAACACTTCATATTGAGTCTCTATAGACCAACCTAAGTGTACCTGGAAGTCACCATGTTGATATCCTAGACCTATAGCAGTGCTGGAGAGGGAATGATGCATTTAACATTACCTAGGATGTTGTTATTTCAAGCACAGATGTACAGCATAAGGTTGATGATGACATGCAAACAATGCAGAAAAAATCATGCAGGGCTTTCCTTATTTCTGCAAGCACCAGAGCAATGCGTTTTGCTGTTTGTCACCAACTGAGCAGGTTTCTGGCATACTCTCAGGGCTGACCTAATTTGCTTTCACTGACTTCAGTAGAAGGATTAAGCCAACAATAGTTGTTTTAGTGCAAAGCACTTAATCATCTCATTTCAAACTTTACTTCTCAGAAGACCTTAAAAAGCACTAGAGCTAGGCTGACTCTTGGTGGATGAAGAAAATTATAGCAGCTTTGTCATATTTATATAATTTTACTATTGGTTTTGAGATACAGAAAATTAGAATTTTGTGGTTTTTAGTGGCAATAGAAAGCACATAACATCTAATGAAGGAATGGTTGGGGGAAATAACTGAAAAATTTTGATTAACACTTTTTAGAAAGCATGCACACATAAATTCTTTATTCTGTGGCTAACATTTGGAGTCCTCATTCTTTGTTTTTGTAATCATTACAGTATTGCAGGAATCCTGATGGAGATGTAAATGGTCTTTGGTGCTTCACAACAGACCCAGAAAAAAAATGGGAGTACTGTGAAATTCCGCGCTGCTGTAATTATCCGTAAAGACTTCTCTGTTTTCCCTTTCTATAACCTATCATGGTAGTTACAAAAAGTTTTCAGTCCAACAACAAACAACTGTAGTAGGCAGTAGCTTTAGATTTGAATTTAGATATGGCATTTTGACAAAACCAGATGCCTGTAATATTCAGCCAAAGTTTAGATAGCGAGGTGCCAAAATTCGTCAATAAGATTTCATGGATAACAATTCATATGCTCTTTATTATCAGTGAAGCTAAGCACTCAGAGTTGCTAGATGAATTTGAAATATCCAGTGAAGCTGTGGAAAGAGGCGTTCCTTCCCTGGAGTCCTCAAACACAGGAGAGGGTTCCCTTGTTGTGCATGTTAGTCTTTCCATGCACTTTGTGGCAGGACTAATGCCTTGAGAACCTACTAAAACAATTATCTGTTAGTTGAGAGTACCAGAGATTAAATGAAGATCCGTTTTATCATTTACTGACATCATTTTTATTCTGATCTGGATGTTAAAGTAATTTGTCCCTTGACATTTTGCCTTTCTTTTGGGGAAGGTAGTGAATTTGGTCCTGGATATTTATGCAGGTTTCCTTCCTTCATTCATTCTATTCTGGAATAGTAAGCATTACACTGAGTGGATGTGCTGTTTGCTGAAAATTCAGCAGCAAAAGATGTTTTAACTTCTGTGGTGTTCTGGCAATGGATACCAGTAACAGCTGTAATGTACTGAGAGCACTACTTGGTGCACCTGCTAGAGGCATCTCACTTGCTTTGCTCTTTCCTTCTTTGCCTGAATTTTGACAGGTATTTACAGATATACATACATATATATATATATGATGGAGATATGGAAAATCTATTTCGTCTTCATTTCATGTATGAATTGTATTATAGTAACATCTAGAGGTCAGGTCTCTACTCTGACAGTGTAGCAACACATAATACAGGTCACTCCATTAGATGTGATATCCTTCGTGCAGGCCATCTAGTGTGTTCATCTAGGCAGAAATCTGTTATGATTGTACACATTAATTTTGCCAAGCAGATGTAAGGGCTGCACAGCAAAAAATTAAGGAATGGTGTACAAACAACAGACACCACAGCTGGTAAAATATCTGCTTATATTTATAATCCAGTGATTTGTTTGAATTTGATCAAGGTGTATAGCCTGTAATGTTTTGAAGATTTTAGAAATTCTTATTATATTGAATTGATCTGGGCAATAAACTTACTTTCTTTAACTCTCTTTTCCCTTCAAATTCCACCCCAAATTTTCATTTTGGGGGAGGGCTCATTGTAGTTTTACCTATATTATCTGACGACATCCAAGTGCTTGACATAGCTGACAATTTTTGCTAGGTAAATTAATGTCTTATGTCAAAGGTGATGTATTATCTCCAGGTTAAAATGCTCAAGGTAATGATAATATAATATAGTCCAAGGGTCTGGTTGTTTCTTTATTCTTAGTTCCTATTAAAGAACATAAAGAGTGAAAGCCTAAAGAAGATACAAAAATGCCTTCTCTCTTTCTCTTTCGTCAGATTGCACTGTGAATGGCATTACAGATGTGCATTAAAACCTTTCATTGTAGCTTTTTTTTTTTTTTTCTCAATGCTGTAGCTTCTTCTGATCACGACTGTGGAAAATTTCCAATGAGAAGTGGGCGAATCTGTGAGCAATATGGCATGTGTGATGCATCTCCAGGGTCTTGGCCTTGGCACATCAGTCTCAGGACAAGGTATTGATGTTCCAGACTGTATCACCATTAGTGAGCACCAGGGTTTCACAAGAAACAGGTATCAGGAAGAGACTGGTATGAAACAATGTATATGCTTCTGGAGACTGGACTTGGTTTCTACATACGATAACTTTAAATTTAAAATTAACTTTTCTTTTTTTTTTTTTTTGTCATAATGTTGACAGGTAGTTATTATTAGTTATTAGCCCCAAACTCTCTACTTTCTCGCTAATCTCTAGAGAGCAAGTTTGAACCACAGACGTTGAACATGCTTTGATTTACTGAAATGGGGAAGGAATAATTCCCACTGAGAATAATGACAGTTATTTGCATTCTGCAATGGGGGACGTAAGCCCAAGAATGTTCAAACGTAAATTGCTGTTGTGACTTTGCTAGTTGTGCTAGAAGTCTCGTGAAGATCGCTGTCTCTCTGTATTAAAAAAAAAAAAAAAAAAAAAAAAATTATGCATAGCATTTCCACAGCTACAGAGTGACTGGTGACTGAACAGGACATGAAGAAGTCCATACAGAAAGGCTAATTAAAATTTCTATAGAATTGTTGACAATCACCATAAAAAATAATAGCCCAAGAAAAGTTGAGAGTCCATAGCAAGACTTACATAAAGAAGTAATCCAAGACATCCCCACAGATAAGCAGGATGTAGCCTTTTCTTAATTGCTTATCAGGACAAACCCATTACATCACAAGTGAAATTTTTAGGAAATGCAATTACTTTTATTAAATTCCTGCAAGCAAGAGTACACACTTAAACTGGAACATTGTCGCAAAAATGTCACCTGGGTACCAAATTTCTGTCCATGTCTCTCATGTTCTGAAGCAGATGAAGTTTGCCCTTTGAAAATCTGCATTTGATTTCTCTTGCGATTGGCAGGAGACAATCTCTGAGTGTTAAGATTTCAATATGGAGCATATTGCTTGTTTGCCATTGTGCACAGCACAGGTGGTAGAGAATTGATCATGCAGTCTTAGATTAATGTGATTATTGTCTTCTCTATTCTAGTACCAACACACACCATTGTTCTGGCACTCTGATACATCCACAGTGGGTCCTAACTGCAGCTCAGTGCTTGCAAGAGTGAGTATCCACTAGAATGAGTGACAGGCATTCCTTACAGCTGGATGAGAAAATCAACAGAGGTGCAAGATATACCTGAAAAGGCACTTTACTTGCTGACCTTGGAGGACAGTTCCTTGGCCTGTGCAACATCTGCACAGTCTCTGCATGTTAAAACAAGCAAGGAGCATCTCTCATGTCTGAAGTGAGCAACTGTGTGTCTTGGGGAATCACTTAATAAGTTAAAGCCTTAATAACACTGATGACTGATAAAGACAATACATTCTACTGAGACTTGAGAAGTTTACAGAATAGCAAAGCCATATCCAAAGTAGTAAGTTACCTGATAGCACAGTTAATGTCATTGCAAGCACTGTAGTATGGTCAGGGTCCTTGTTTTGTTTCCTTTTCTTTTTACTACTTTTAAAAGCTGTGGTTTAACTGGTCCCATCATTCTTTTGGTGATGCAAAGAGAAATAAGCCTTTCCCTCTGAGGCTGCCTAGAGCAGAACCAGGGCTTGTGTCAAGAAATTTCCAGCTGCTTGCTACAGCCTCCCAACCTATGCCTTACTTCGTGTCTTTTCTTGCCAGCAGGTAGATTTGTCTGCTGTTTCTGTCTCAGTCAAATAGACACAGAGCACAACAGAGGTTACCTCCTCCGTCTGCTGCCTCCCTCACCCCAAAGCATGCTGAAAGTCAGCTGTGATGGTGCTAATTGCACTTGGAAAAATTGTGGCTAGCAGCTGACCCTCAGGGCTTCAGCAGTTATGAACACTGCAAGAAGGGGCATTGTTTACAGCTCATGGGATTTTTCATTATTATAAAAATCAAACTGTTAAAAAGATCTCATTTTTCTCCTCCCTAAGAGTAAATGTGGACATCCATGGTTACAAACAGCAGCCTAGCCATCTTGTTTATTGCAATTCTCCTAGGAAATCAGCAAATTTTATGAGTGACATTCCTGATTCTATGCATGGGTGTATAACCTTGCCACTGTCATTTCTTCCAGGTCAACAGATCCCTCTTCCTATATGGTCTTTCTTGGGATACAGAATCTAAATGCAGTAGAGCCATCCCTTCAAATCCGAAGTGTTCAGAAATTATTAAAGGAACCAAGTGGAGCTGACATTGCCCTGCTAAAGCTTCACAGGTGCCATTTCAACCCAAGTTTTCCTTTCTTTTCTACATCTTTACTCTGAAGTCATGAGTTACCTTAGCCCAGATTTGTGTGAGAGTCCCTCTGAGTATTAGCTTACACATCTGTTCAAGGGCAAATACTGAGCATCTGTCCTCCTGAAAGACCCCCCTGGCAGAGCCTGTGTGAGCTACTTGCACAGTTTAGGAAAGACAACCCCAGTTAGGATGGGAGGGATTGCCATGGGGGATTCCACTCACCACCTTCTAAGTGGTGTCTCCACTGAAACAGGGAGTGTGGAGGTAAACGAAAGCAAAGTTGTGGCTGGAGGATCTTCTCCTTGGAGGCTTTTTCTGTTCGGCCATGAGGGCTGTGAGCACCAGCTGAAGTTTTGGCCAAGAAGCACACAGCTTCTTCATGGAGCAAGTGGAAAGGTCCAGTTTCCCTTCCAGTGCTGCAGGCCAGGTCATATGAATGTTTCATGAGCACCAGATGTGGCCAAAAACCCAGTAAAACCAGACCCAACTTGTGATATAGTGAAAATTCCTGTGCATAACTGTAATTTCCTGACGCCCTCTTTTGTGTCTTGCTTAGGCATTTGAGCAGTCTGCTCTGAAATCTGTGCAGTTATTTCAATGTTATTAGTTTCTTTTTGGAATACTCCAGCAAATTTTCTTCTTAGTCATTAGTTTTCCTCTTGTTCTTATGCTCACCACACATAGATTAAAGAGCATGAAAAGCTTGTGTTTGACCCAAGAGGACATTTCTCTTTAAAACATTCACCATAACATTTTCAGCTTTAATGAATTTAGAACAATTTCACTAAAATTTCAACTCAGGTTCTCTGGTGCTTGATTAATGAAAATTCCACTAATTTCAGGTGAGAATAAGAAACTTGCGCTCCATCAGTTTTCTTCTTGCCCTTGCTTGTAGTTAGTTCATCCATTTCCTCTTCCATTGTGTGCTCTGTGCATGTTTTCACTGTAGATCCATGCATGCTATAGCACTGCAGTCAGTTTTGCATCAGCAGCACTCACCATCTGAACACATTCTGCATGTGAGATGCCATAAATAGCTGATATGGATATGGACACAGATCCATCAATTTCTGGCTTTGGATCAACTTTGCTTATTTTCAACTGCATTAAATCCTCCCTTTACATTTTTCTTCACCTTTCTTTGTGGGTCTCGTTATTTCCAAATCATATGGACCATACCTACAGTGGAATTAGGCCTGAGGTGTTAAGTACAACCTTGAAGATAAAGGTACTGGACAAAGAGTGATAGAAAACTGGGGGGAGAAGCCACCAAGCTGAGCTTTCTCACTTTATTCTCCTCTTGCCTATCTTGCCCACCAATTTTCAGGATTTTTTTTTTTTTTGACAAAAAACGGGATTTATTGAGAAGTGAATGAACAAGTTTTGGAAACTACAGAACTGAATTTCATTCCTAAAAGAATAAGGAATTATGCAGGATTAATTTATGGAACTATGAGAGAGTGGAGGTTAGAAATTCCCATCTTGAACTTCAGAGATCTGGAGGATAGAGTTCAAAATGATGGTAATGGCATTGGCACAACTGTAGCTTTAGCACAGGAGCTGGTGAACATCCACCCTTCTGGACTGTTTCATTCAGATCATTGTTTTGAATAAATTTTTACTTTCAAATGGGTCAGAGTCAGTTCCATTTAGTATCTGTTCTCCTGTATCTTCATGGGGTTCATGGCCCTGGCACGGCCTGATTAGGAACAGGGGGATTTATTAGTTCCTTTTAACTGGACATTGGAGATCTCGTCAGCTATCATGTCATATACTTTGAAAATCATTCTGGGCCTGAAAAGAGGCCATATAAATAAAGGCTCATTTTACTCTGACCCAGCATTTGGAGTTCATTCAGGTCCTTTTACTCTCTTTAAAAAGCAGGACCAACCTTTGCAGGGATGGTTCCTGACAGCAGCACATCTCATTTAACAGCTTCTTCAGATGCAGCTTTGCTATACTGAACCTTCCCTCCTCTTATGAAGTCTCTGGAAATATCCACAGCCTCTGAGGCAGGGAGGATCTAAGAGAAGTCAGGCTTACCCCACCTGCAAGGGGTGCTAAGGCTGTGCTTGGGCTTGTACATGTTCCTATTACACTACCTGGGTAACCAGAGACCAGCTTGCTAGCGCTATGCTGCAAATACACTCACATTGTAACTGTGCCCACAAACACATCTCAGAGACTTTCGGTTGCTGGTAGGTAACCTCTTATTTCAGTAAGTGACCAGCCACCACCTTACAATCATCTATATAATTTTAAGATGCTGTTATCTTGTCCATCTTTCCCCATCTACCCATTTCCTGGCACAGCCTACTGAATAAGAAGACTGAACAAGTGGATGATCATTTTTATAAGCATCTTTTTTTTCCTTTGTTTGTTTTCCAGTCCTGTAAGAATTAGTGACCATGTAAAACCAGTTTGTTTGCCTGAAACAAGTCTGATGGTGGAAAGAAACTCAGTATGTTTTCTAACTGCCTTTGGAAAAACAAGAGGTAAAGCATATTCAGTGAGGCTGAAAACTTAGGAGGGTTTTCAAATCCAAATTCCAAAATATATGTACTTTGGGGGCCTGGAAAAATGAATTTTATGTAAGATTTAACTAAGTCAGAAGTCACTGGGCAACATTATTTGTCCTATTTCTTTCTTTCAGACCATGATTTCACCTCCTCTGCCCCCCCCCACTCCCTCCCCCCCCATTAACTGAATTCGTTAAACAAGAGAAAACAGAGGTAAATGAGACTTAAGACTTTATTACTTTTTATCTCTTTTTTTTTTTTGGTCTTTCTTCAGTTTACACGTATGCTATATTTGCACAAATAAGGACAATAGTCAAGTAACGTCCTTGACTTTAACTTTGATGTTCAGATATAAGTTTTTTAAACATATGAATGAAGATTGTGCTTGCCTTCCTTTGGTTTAAACATTACTGTCTGCAGAGTCTTCTGCAGGGACCTATGTTCACTCCAGACAGGTAGGATATATAAGCAAGCACCAACCTTAAGGCCTTATTCCTGAAACAAGACAGCATCCCTGGAACTGTGGCTCCTTTCAGTCAGAGCTTACTCAGACCCAGCTACCTTTGGGACACAGGCAAAGGAATTCAAGCTGAAGGTTTTTAATATCAGTAAAACCTTCATCTGAATTTGTTTCAGAAACTAGCGTTAAAAACTGACCTATGTGGACTCCTGTTGCCCACCTCTCACCCTACCTGTGCTCAAGGGTTGAGAATACCCAGCCATTTTCCACTCACTTTTGCTGCAGCATTATCAAGAAGCATTATCATCAGCATTATCGAGAAACACTTTTCTCCAGTGTGGACTTTTTTTGTTGTTGTTGTTGCTTTTGTTTAGCTTGCCACACGGTGGCAGCTGCTTGCCATGTTCTTGTGATCACAGCCACAAGAAAATGGTACAGGCTAGATTTTTTTCTCGTAGTGCGTTAGGGTGGGAAAATCAACAGACCATTGTTGCTTTTAAGCAGTAGGAGAGGGTCCTGCCATGTCACGCAACTAGTTTCTGAAAGGGGGAGCAGAGCTAGAGTCCCACATCTAAATACGCTCTGCTTTGGGAAAATTCAACCTTGGTTTCAAAAAAACTTGCTTATCTGGAAAACACTATCTTTACGCTTGAAAGAATTCAAATTAATGCAAAGTAAATCCACGCCTTTCCCCTTTGAAATAAGCATGAAATAATGAAAGCCTACAACAGGCTATCCAGTATGTTTCTGCATACTAAGCATCTGGTTTTATGTATTTTGAAACTCTCTGCAAAGAAGAATAATCACTGCTTATTGAGAGCAGGCATGATCCAATTACAGAAAATTTAAGAGATTTATCAAGGTACTTCAGGACCCCAGCATCTAGAGTAGAGCTGGGGACAGATCCCAGTCCTTTCGTTACTCAGGCCTCCCTGCATCACAGTGTCTAGGCTACCATTTACAGGTGCATTTTCTTATTCTTCACAAAGGTAATGCAGGCAAGACATTAAAAGACATTGAATTCCCTGTGCTTGAAAACAGAATATGCCATCGCCCTGACTTTTTACATGGGAGTATCAATAATCATGAATTTTGCGGTGGATTTACTTTTGGAAGCGTACGTTACTGTGAGGTAAGAATAATCTAGCTTTGAGTGTGAGCACATCAAATGTCAGTTTTTGTTTTCAATGCTCAGAAATAGCTTCAGCATTTCAAGGCCTCTGCATGAGGCATGAGTCCTGAGGTATTTTTTCTTCAGAGCATTTTTTCTTCCCTCACACTGTCAACCAGAGTAGCTGGGAAATTGCATAGGGTAATTTCTCCTTCCTCTCCAAAAGGCATCCTGACATATCCTACTGATAGTAGACCAGGACTGTGAATATCCCATACCAGCACAAATAAAGCCTGTGATATACTACCTGCACTTTCCTTTGTTCCTAGACAGAGACGGAAAACTAGTGAATGCTTCAGGTGTCCACCTGGTATTGTACCACATTTTTATTTAATCCCCTGATTGCTAATGTTCAAAGTGCTTCCAGCTTTCTAATTTTCACAAGCATCTGAAAAGACTTTTAAAATGTGATTTTCTTAATAGAGGATATCATGTTGGATACTTTTCAATAAAAAGCTGTTGACTACTTGGTAACAGAGTCAGAAAGTAAACGCTAGTCTGTCTGAGCAGGTATTCAGTGCTAGTACAAATGCCATCTTTGAGAGTATGGATGGTACATTCACTGATAGGCACATAAATTACTGCACAATGTATTCATATCCTACCATGCCTGGATTTTAAGAAATAGCATTATAAGGATTATATTAATTTTGTCTGGAAACAATTAGGTCAGAGGATGTGGAAAATTAAAAGACTTCCTTTTGCTGTGTAATTGGCCTCACAGAGATCTGGGGATATTCCTATATCCATGACTGGTACTTGAGTCTTTCTTCTTCAGACCAAAGGCATGACCGGTGTCCTTGGAAAAAAAAACTTTTCCCCAAAATTTTTGTTACAATAGGTAAACACTCTCCCTTTCTCTACAGCCCTCACCTCAGCTATATTCTAAGGCCTTCAGAGTTACCACAATGTTATTCCTGCCAGTGTTTTGTTGTTTGCATGTCTAGTGTCATCACTAGAAGACTTACCTTATTCTCTCTTCTTGTCCCTAGGCTGAAGTTGGAGGACCTCTGGTCTGCCAAAATAAAGACAGATTTGTCCAATATGGAGTCACCTCCTGGGGACTAGACTGTAGCCAGCCATCAAAGCCTACTGGTTTTGTCCAAATTCCTAGCTTTCTTTCTTGGGTCAAGAACGTAATGGCTGCCCACTGAATCTGGATGCAGGCTAGCTTTTCTGTGTCAGAAATGACATTCCTAGTATAGTTTAAAAATCAAAATAATTCATAAGAATCTTAAATAAATATCGTTACTGGCTGAGAATAAGTAGTTATCACAAAGCAATAGCTATGTTGACCAATTATTACTGTCTGTCAGCATGTCGGTGTTGTGCATGGGTAAGTCAGCCATGTTGCATGTGGCAGTGGCTGTCAGGTTCCTGCTTCAAACCTCTCCTCTGAGAAATGCTCCAGCTCATGAAAATGACTTCCTTTCTGTTCAGACACCCACCTTTCTGCTTTGTATATGCAAGCAACTGGCCTATTTCTAGACACTAGGTCTTCCTAAAAACCCGTGCAAGAAACCTCCTCCCAAACAAGCATGTTCCTGTACCCACCACTGTCATCTGTCCCCCTTTCTTCTGCTTCTCCAGGACTGGGAAGGTAACAATCAAACCCAGACACCACCTTGGGTAAGGACAGGACAGACTACACTGTGACCACGCTGCCAGGAGCTGGTGGCTTTGCTTCTCCCTGGGGCTAATTACCCCCATTCTCACCACCCTAGATGAGCTTTGAATTGTGCAGTGCAATCACCTAAATTTCCTGGATTTACATTCGTATGGAAAAAATGACCATCTATTCCAGTGGGCAAAGTGGTGAGCTGGATGGCATCTAATATGTTTGTGTGGCACTTGCACAGAAACCCTGTTTTCACTTGCAACACCAACAGTTCATCCCTGACATTGACTTTGGGAATTAAAATTAGCTGTTCTTTCTCAGTTTATTTCCAGAAGAGGCAAGGATGTCTCAGAGGGCAGGGAAGCTGGGCAAGGGACGCTGTGCACCAGGGCACTGCTGCTTGACTCATTAGGCTTGGCAGCCCGTGCTCCTGTGTGCTCTGCAGCAGGCAGGTGAAGAAAGCAAGGGAACCAGCAGGTTAGTCAAGCCTCCCAGAGCCAAGAGACGTGGCCTGGTTGCCACTCAGAGCTACGGAAGAAGACTCCTATTAAAGCTGTCAAGAAAGCCTGGGCTAGAAAATGTCTCTTCAAGCAGCAACCAAAGGAAATCGCTGAGACGTGTTCCAGGAGCAACAGAAACCCACCTGTCCCATTGACTCCAAGTCAGTTACTGAAGCTAGTTCCAGCATTTGCATATGTTGTTCCAATTTTCTGTGTATCAGTTTAAAACACGCCATTTCCAAGCAGACTATGTACTGTCCTAATAGCAGAAGTGTACACCTGTTGGTGGATCTGTAATCTGAACACGTATTTCTATATGTTTTAGTCTTTCCATTGTGTGTCTGATTTGAAGTATACTACAAGTCTATATTCAGTACTTAGGTACTTTATTATTGCTCTAAAGAATTCTTTGGAGATGAGGCTTTTTTTCATTGTGGGATAAAAAAAATAAAAGTTAAAAAAAAAAAAAAAAACATTTGCAGATTCTCTACTCACTCCTTGATGTTTTCTATCAATTCCTCATGGTTTCTATTAAGACCAACTCAGCAATTTCCATTGGTCATTGTGATACTGTTTGAGTAACTGTTCTCTAACACAGTCTTTCTTGACAATATCTTCTTGGATTCCTTCCAGATTCTGAATATTGTCTTCCTCTCCCAGCTCCTGCTCTCCTTCCATCCAGTCTGCCTGTGTTTGTGTACTCCCATCATGGCCACAGGAACAGGCCATCTTTTTTAAAGGATGTGGCCCTAGCATGCAGTTTCTCACACTGCCACAAACCTCTGTGTTCTGACCAAGAGGAGCTGGAGATGGTGGTGGCTCTCTTTCACTTTTCTTCTGTGTGATCAACTGAGCATGTGACAAGCTGTTACAGGATAACATACTTCAGGCTACAACCACTTCTGCAGCCTGTCATTACTGTTTACCTCACTTAACAACCTACAAGACATGGTTGGACCAATACTTGAAGTGTGCCCCCCAGGAACAGTTTGTTTCACTCTGTCACCAACATAACACACTCTCCAGTGGCAAAAGTTTTCTTTTTAAGTATAGTTCTCAGTGTTTCCCTACATAGTTCTCCTCTGGTAATATAGCCAGAGGAGAATATAGCCTAAGACATTTCTTGAGGTGTATGTTCAAAATATGCTCAGTAAACTTGGATGCTTTCAGAATCTGTTGAGTGCAGTCCTTCCTTGAGAACATGAAAGGCTTCCTGCCATCTGGCACTTGCTGTCTATTCCCCATGTACTGGTGTTTTTGTAAGTTCTGCCAGTAGTGCTATTCCTTCAAAAAACATTGGCACAGATTCTCTGTAATAACTAGCCAGACCTAGAAATTGTTCCTGTTTCTCCTGGTGCCTGTAAGCCATTCCTCAGTGCCTGTAGGTATTGCCTGTTGGAAGTTTTGAATATTTGATATCTTTTGCTGACATATGCTGAGCTCTGCCTGCTGGTAGTCTGCCTCCCTAAGCAATAGCATTGCTTGCAGAGGCTTTGGACAGTCTGACAGTAATTTGCAGATCACTGCAGCACAACAGACCTGTGCATACCCCACTTGGAACCCAACAACACTGTCTATTTGTTACTAAAATGTTACTGTTGTTTCACATAAACCAAAGGCTATCCTTGATTTCAAGGTTTAAGAAAGGCCATTCTGCCTGGAAGCTCATATCGGAGTACCTCCCAATGCTAATTAGTTAGATTTGGGGTGACTTGGGTTAGTGTAGCTCTCCCTAAACACCCTAATAAATATGACGTTTTCATGTGACTATTCATTACATTTGGAAACTGGGTTTCTTTCCCAGAAATCCATGAGATTCATTAGCAATTCATCCTATCTCTGCACTATGCTTTCAGGGGCTGAAACCTTTTCCTAGCTTTCACTTTACAATATTCTCTGAATATGCTTTATCTTCATTCTGCAGCTGAGTCCTTTCTGGATGTCTTTTATTCTTGATAACTGCATACATCGAATTTTCTGAGGTGCTGGTTGCTTTTTTGTTGTTGTTTGTATGTTTGATTGGTTGGGTTTTTGTTTGTTTTTTGTTGTTGTTGTTTAGCTTTTATGAGGATACAGTCTGGAAATCCTGCACTATTTTCTCCAGATGAGAAAATGACTTTATATTTACAGTGCAACACATTAGTACTAAGACAGGATCAATACATTGTCACAGAAGTTAGGAACACGGACCCTAGAACTGATAACAACACCAGCACTACCATCAGATGGCACAGTACATCCGTAGCACACAAGTACCACCCTTTTTTATTTCATCCATGCTTCTTGTGACTGCTTTGTTGCACTGTATGTTTACTATGTCATACCTGTAAATGTACCACTGGGTCTTGTTTTCTCCTGTATCCTAAGCTTGTAGACAACAGCAGCACTTCAAACCTTCCTGACTGCTAGGAGTACATTTTCTTGAAGAAGGTATTGTATACAAAATGTTATGACTAATGGACAATTGCTAACTAGGGAAGGTGTTGCAGACTTTGAAAGCAAGTTTTGAAAAAAAAAGTATGAAGATAACTCCAGTTGCTCACAGTATCACCTACTAAAGTTTTCACCCCACTTTCATCCTCCTTCCACCTCATTGTTTGTGATGAATCTTATAATTTTGCCCTTTTTCTGGCAAAAATAGAATACAATATGCTACAGTCTTTTGGACATATGGCATATGTTAATGGCATATATTTCAGAAATTTAATTTACATTAAAATATAATAGGAGGAAATGATAAAGCTGATCAGCAATTTTTCTATGATTTCTAAAGCAAAGTTCCTTGAGCTTAGCTGAGAATTTTACACATGAAAGTCAGGGGGGGAAAAAATAAAAAAAATAAAAAACATTTCCTGTGCTGCCTCCTGCAAATACATATTATGGAATCTTTTTTTGATTTTTTTTTTTATATATATTTTGGCCTTCTTTTTGTAGTGCTCAAAGGATAGAAGAGTTTTATATAACAAGTATTAAGCTGGAGCCATCATAAATGTTTTTATAAAATGCTTAAAAACACAGATGTTACTGCTAGTGTTAGCACTGGAAGGTACCTCTGCATTGATGGTTTAGCAAACACCATATTAATTTGAGGCATTAATTGGTGGATCATAGAATCATAGAATCATTAAGGTTGGATAAGACCTCCAAGATCATCTGGTCCAACCATCACCCTACCACCAATGTCACCCACCAAACCATGTCCCTAAGCACCAGGTCCAACCTTTCCTTGAACACCTCCAGGGACAGTGATGCCACCACCTCCCTGGGCAACCCATCCCAATGCCTGACTGCTCTTTCTGAGAAGAAATGTCTCCTCATTTCCAACCTAAACCTCCAGACTTCTGTAAATAACTTCAGACCTCCACAGGTACACAGAGTACAGGACTCTAATGAATGACGTTGTTCATTTTCTTAAATAATAAGGGCTAAATAATTAGCTATTGGGATAAAATCTAATCTAATTCCATTGTTGACCTTCCTTTGAAAAGTAGGTTGGATTTGGGAGCACCCAGGGTCCCCACCAATCTGAGTAATTGTGTGAATCTGTGAAAACCACATGGAACACAACCTTGGACTAGGAATGTAGAAGTGTCAGTGCAAATACCCCAGACAAAAATCAATTTCTTTCTTAAACATTCACACATACATAAACACACATGCTCATACGCATACGTGCACAGACACACACACATAAAATGTTCATTTTTCTAGCCAAAATAGTTAAGTTAATTCTGCAGGCAATATTTTTACTCCACTGAAATACTGGTAAAAGTCTCCTTGACTCAAGTGGGTTGAACTGATCCCACTCAACACAAACCTTGAGTGAAATATAACATCATTTAATAACCTGTTAGCACTTAATTTCAATTAGATTAAACCAGTGAGAACGTCCTTCCTTTACGGAAGTTAACGAGTCAAGAACAAGCATGGAAATAAACCTACATGTAAGTGACAAGTAGAAACCACACTGACAATTTCAGTATATTTATATATTGCATGAAAAATGGAGGTAACTTATTCCTCATTTCTGAGACTGTCGTAAAAGCAAGGAGTTACAAACATTCATCCTGTTTCAGTGACGTTTCTAGACAGCTTATTTCATCATTAGTACTCAGATGCTGAAATCATTGTTAAAAATACACTGCTACAGGGATAATTGTGTAACGTAGCAACTCAATATTGTTGTGTGAGTAGAAAAATACCAAAACAGCACTTTACAAATAGCAGACATTTGCTTGGGTCTTGGATAGAATTTTGCAATTGTTGGGGAAAATGCAAAATCTCTTTCTTCACCACATTACCAATTTTTTCCCCACATATTCTCTCTTCTGCTTTTCTTTCTGGAATTGGAAGAGTGGTTATGCTTTTTTTTCTTTTTCCTCCCCTTCATTTTCTCTTCCACATTCCACTTTCAAACAGCCCTACCCCTCATCCAAGGAATACCAGAAACAGCAACCATTTTGAACAGAGTGGTCAAAGGCTTAAGCATTGCTGTTATGTGCGAGAGGAAGGACTGATAAGAGTTCAACAACCCTACCTCCACACAAGCTCCAGAACAGCAGTCACAGCTGGGTCCTGTGATTTGGGGCAGCAGAGACAGGAAATACTTGCCAGCTAAGCCCCAAACAGTGTTGCCATGACCCTCCGGACACTAGTCTTTGAGGAGCCCAAGTGCAAACAGTTACTCTCTTCTTCATAGACTTTTCCAAGAAGAAAACAGAATTAAAAATAAATATAGGCATGCGAGTTGAATTTCAGGCCCTATTATATGATGCTTCTCTGTTTCTGTTGTGCACCCCTACCTTATGGAGTGACTACTACTTGCAGGCAGCATAGTATTCTTGTAAAATAACAAATAAAAAAAAATTAAAAAAAAAGAAGGTTGCAGGCAGACATGCTCCCACTCACAGAAATGTGCAGTAGGCTACAGCAGATCACCAAAGCAGTGCTACTGGTGGGCATCACATGTTGGGACACTCGGGCAGGACTCAAAGCTGCCCACTGGGTCTCTCTGCTGTATGCCACTCTTTAACCTAGCTATGGATTTTCCAAAGTGCTCTGTCTCGGAAATGGAGAATGATTTTGCCCTCTTACTTGGTATCTTCTGAGTTTGCTGCCCAAAGTATGCTTTGGCTCTGTGACTCAGGGCAAGTGATTTTTGTCACTTGTTCTGCTTTTCTTTCAAAAGAAAGTAAACATATCTTCTTTATTTCCCAAACTCTTCATGAATCTATACCATAGTATTACCCTTTTGAGCTCTTGTATGAGCTCCTTTAAAACTAAACACTCATCCCAGTCTTAAAGCTGTGTCCTTCCTTAGAGCTGCCTTTTCATATTTTTCCCTCCAAACAACCAAATCTTCCCTTTGGTCCTTTCTCCTATTAGCAAGTAATGGATATTTGAGTGGCTGTTTTTTGTCTTTTTCTGATTCTGAAACATAGATAAGTATGCCTATATGATTTTATTTAATAAGCTGTGACCCGTGTTCTGATGCTGTTTGCAATTTCTTTTGCAGGGGATTTTTCTGAGCTTACAGTAAACCCAATTTCAAGGGTCAACTTCTATTTAAAAAGTCTTCTACTGTTGTTTATATTTTAACCACTGTGCTAACTAAAGTACCCTGACTCTGAAATAAGATCTGATAAACTTCCACCTATGGTAGGTCTCACAGTGGTCAAATAAACGAGAACAAACACTACAGGATCAAAACTGGGGAAAGATTAAGACAATATATGGAATTTATGACAGAAAAGAGGAAAGGAGGAAAGACAGAAGTAGACAGACTAACAGTTTTAAACAGCTCATTTTAAACATGATGCCATGAGAGGTCACTTCCTTGTCACAAGACAGCAGTGAGGATCATCAGCCTGGCTGATGAAACCTTGCATTTTGACATTTTCACATTGAGAACTTACAGAATAAGCATTATTATACCAAAATAGATTTCTGACAATACTCCCATATCCAGTTTTCCAGTACCAGATCCATTAACACAGAGAGAGATTATCTTTCTCCAAATCTGGATTATCATCCTTGAAAGAAATGGGAATCCAGATTTTCTTTTCTCAGCTGCACTGAAGTAGACACATTTTAACCAGGTTTAATGCAATGAAATTGAGACAAGAGCTACTCCCAAGCCTAAAAAAGGAAACTGCTACAAACTCGTAGGACAATATGTGGGCCTTTAACATGAAGAAGGTTTACAAAAGAGTGCTTGCTTGCATGGTGCCTGCAAGTGTTCCCAAACATATGGACTCCTGGATGGAGTGATGTGGCAACACATCTTTGGCTACACCGAGTAGTTCTTTTGGTTTTGAAAACTTTTAGGAAAAGCTTTTCTGACTAAAATTCCTAAAACATTATGTTTATCAATGTTTTACAAACTCAGCTTAAAAGATTTTCAAATCCTCCCCCTTCTCCCAAATAAATTGTTGTTGTTGTTGTTTGTTTGTTTGTTTGTAACTCAAGCAAACTGAGTCATGGACAGTATAAACAGCTTGCTCCTGAGACCATCAGTCTCACCACCAGCAAAGGGCAGACCAGAGCCAGGCCTGCAACACTTGCTCTTGAGGGCCACCCAAGATGGATACTTGGAGGGGTTGTCCTCCACCTGCAGCCTCAAGTCAGGCCCAGATGATATAACATGGTGTGTCAGGCACAGCACTCATCCCACAGGCACTTGCAACTCCCTATTCCCACCTCTCCAAACTCTTCCTGCGCACAGAGGCAGCTGAACAACTGACACTGAATCAGTCCCTGGCAGGAAGATGGGGACTGAGGATGGCCCCAAGGCCCTGCTGGGAGGGCCGGAAAGGAGGGGATCAACTCCAGTGTGCATAGGAGAAACAGCCGTATCTAAGCCGAATATATAGCTCTATTCTTACACCTTAACCACCAGATGGGCACCGTAATGTGGCAACCCAGAGAATACCTCTGGACATGGAGAATGCAGAGGAGTGGGGAAGATGGCAGAGGCACTGAGGAGGGCATGGCTGTTCTGAGGAGGAAGGAGAAAAGTGCAGCCACAGAGCAGCCATGTCCCACCAAGGCATTGGGCCCATGCAGCAGCTCCAAGTGGCCAAACCAGACTGCACCAAGGCTGTGGGGCAGCACTGTGTCCACCAAAGGTGCCAGCTGCCCCCTCTGTGTGTGGCAGTGCAATTTCAGGAAGGTCATAGGCAAGCTAACAAGACATGAGGATAGGTGAACGCACACTGGCTGGGCTGGGCCAAGATGGTGGCTGGGGCACCAGAGGTATGGAATGGGTGAGAGGAAACCAGGATCTGGAGTGAGAATGGAAAATGGGGTTAAGATTGTGAATATCATGTGAGACTAAATGAGCCTTCAGTAGCTCTCCAAAGCCTGTTTGCCACCGAAGCTTACTTTGTGATCTGCTCCTTCATTTCATCCTTCTTTCCCAATGATTAATTGTTCCTAAAACTGGTAACCCCAATCCCACATAATTGCAAAGCATCTAATTCCTCTCTATCGCTCTTCAAGAGTTTTCCTCAGCTAAGTCCAGCTCCCATCACCTCCTCTCTTGGGCCCATCTGCTTTGGTTCCCTGCTGGTCTCCCAAGATTCTACAGATGGCCCACGCTTTGCTGTATTTCACAAGTCACATTAAAATAACATCAAACATAGAAAAATAGATAACACGGTATTACAGCACCCTACGCAAAACTACAAGCAGGACCAGCTCTTGATTTTTCATAGAATGTGTAAAATAGCAGCTAATCTGGTACCCATTTGTAAAATAGCAGCTAATCTGGTACCCACACTACAGTTCTGCTCTCATACACATTTACTCCTTCATCCCTAACCTTATCCCAGACTCTCACTACAATGTGGTTTAGACTTAAAGTAGGTGCAAAAAAGGTCATGGATAGACTCACTATTTTTTAGGTACAGTACATGATTCTATGAACTTTTTGCCTTCAATTGCAAAAGTCTGAACTTCTTGACCCAGTGGTGCACATTCAAGCCTGTTTTCCTCATCCAGCATCCCATCCTGCCTCAGGTGAGTCACTAGCATATTTGATACCACAAATTGTTTTGAAGCTCCACCAGTGACCTAACATGCAAGAGAAGCCATTAAACAGTTCTGCATTGTAACTTTTCCAAGGCAAAGGCCACTTGGATATGCAGAGAAGAGCTGATGTTGAAATCAGTATAATAATGAGCAAAGTCTGACACCCTCACTGGATGAGTTTATGCATACAATATGAGGTTAAATGTCTGGAAAGGAAGAACACTAAATAGCTATCTATGGGTCTTAAACATAAAGTTATGACATGCTAGACATTGAACCAAAATGACCTGTAAGTCTTACTCATAAAAAAAACACCACCACCAAAAATAAAAATAAAAAATCTTATTTGAATTATTTGATTAAAAAGAAAAAAAGAATAAAAGTTATATTAAACCATCTTTCAAGTGTTAAAATTGTCTCAATCTGATAGTACCCTGAGATTACCCTGAGTGCTTACCCTGAGATTAAATTGAAGTTGGTCCTTACGCACCAGTATAAGTGTGCATGGCTGAAATTACCACTGGGACTCTAGTGTTAAGGAAAAAACAAGTTCTGCCTGGACAAACAATTCCCCATGCTTCCCAGCAACATTGTTCTTGACTATTCTCTAGCAAAGTGAGACCAAACAATTTGAGAACAAAAACATGTCTCACAAAACAGGAAAGTGCCTTCACATTTCCCAGCATCCAATAATACAAATGTCGGAGCCTGATTTGGTAATATATCCAATTCAAGGTTGTTTGAACGTGCACTCCACGGCAAAGGGGGTCACAGCATGGGAGAATGATTAACTTAATCTGCCTGCCTTGTTTGTTTGATGCCGCCTCACTCCAGCGCAAGTCAATAAAACTTTGTGCACTGACACACACAACTTCCAGCACCTTCCAGCTGGGCCAAAATGGGAATTAGCAAAGCTGCCTTGCTCTTTCTTTTTGTGCTCAGCTCAGGTAAGAGTCCTTTGCCTTCCACTTGTGTGGGTGAGATGGGGGCCAAATGCTTGCAAGCTCCATGTTGTGGAGACGGGTCCTCAAATCCACGTGTCACCACTTACCTGGATGATGGTGGGTTTGGGGCTTGCTCACCAGCAAGAATTGCCGTTGAACAAAGTGAGAGCTGTGGTTGCTCTGTTGTGTTTGTTAGAGGCACGAGAAGAGCAACAACCTTGGTGTGTGCATGGGAACAAATGGCAAGCATTTGCCAACATGCCAAATGGCCAGAAATGGTGGCACCTTTGGCAAGTAGCCTTCTACAAGGACATGTGTTTTTCATGTGTAATTGGAAAATATAAAAGGGGTCACAGTTAGAAAAATGTATGAATAGATTTTAGCAACTAGAAATATTAGAGGCAAGTCCCAGAATAACAAATTCTAGATACTGTTTAATGTTAAGAACAATCATTTTTAAATTCTAGTTTCTAAACTGCGTTTTTCAAAAACACCCTAATTCAAATCAAATACACTTCTCAAATAAGTAAGGATTATATAAGGAGGTGGAAAATATAGGATTTTTACTTTTGTCTACAATACTCTATTTCTGCTTGCAAGCCTTTCATCGAATAGCTATAAATATTTGCATTTCTGAAAAAGGCAGTAATACATCTTTCTTACACTGAAAAAATCCATAGACTTTGGGAAAGTGATAGCAAGAAAATGTATCATGTTTTTATTGTAGTTGCATGTAGTTTCATTGTTTTCTTAAAGTGTTATGCCCTTCCTAACAAGTTATGACCCAATCAATATTTTAAAAAAATCAAATGCTGTAATTATTATGATAATGTTATGTCAAAGTGTCAAAACAGAACAGAATTAAGGTTGCAAGGAGGCTACACCATAGAGGGAATTCTTCGATTCTTCACTTGAATCTCTTGACGTTGTGGAGAGCATTACAGCACCACTGTGACATTTTATTTTTTTAACCTAGTTTAATGTTTTCATTCACAATTGACTTCATCTAAATGTCATTTTTGTTTTGAAATACCTAGTGGAATCTGTGAGTCCTGTGCCTGTCATGTGAATTTTTATTGTATCCTTTTCCACTTTATCTTCATTTTATTTTTAACTATGCTTTTCTTTCATGCACACTGTTAAACTGTCACCCCTTAGGGCCACTCTGTCCCATAGCATACACACAGAAAAAAACATCTAGTAACCTCTCTGGATTTGCAGTGGGGTGAGAGGAAGTATAGTCTAGCTCTTATGTCCATGTTATCAGCTCTACATTGTAGATGCAAATTTATCAGAAAGAGCAATACTCAACTGCAGGCACTCAGTTGAAGGAATTTAACTGTACCAGGAGTCATGCCAGCCTGTTTCACACTACAGAAGAGCATTTCTTAGGGAAGGATGAAGTAGTTGCCTGAAAGAAATTTCCTCAGTATCAAAGACATAATTAAATAGTCCTGTAAAGTCCCTTGATCAGAGTCTATAGGTCTGAGTGGGAGGAGGCTGCCTTCTCTCCATCCTGCTGCCATTGGGCAATGGCTCAGAAGGAAAAGGGTTAGAAGATGATGAAGAAATAAGTTCCTCTCCTTTAGCATGTCTGTCACTCATGAGGGGGAAGCCAGGGTATGATTCATAGCCTGTATGCCTTTTATTCTGCAACTGTGTAAATCAGAACACGGAACAGCGCACAGAGCAGGACTGGGGTGTGCTGCAAAGACCATGGGCCAAATGCCTGTTTGAAGTTGAAACCATGCAGAATGGATAACTGCCAGAGCCAAATGTTTGTCAGTAGAATCATATGCTCATCCAATAAAGAAACTGTAAAAAAATCACAAGACTCCTGCAACTCCATGACCCTGCAGCTGTGAGTCATGAAAGTCATAGTCTGGTCAACTATAGCTAAGCATTCAGAAATTGCATAGCTGTAATAGGAAAAACAAACAAACAAACAAACAACAACAACAACAGAAGCACTAAATGGCAAACTCCTTTACAAGAAGATTTTATCTGAGCATTTTTGGTGTTCATTGGTTCACACAAGACTACCTTTTAGTGTCACATATATGGATCATGCAGCTGTAGCTCAGAAGCTGTAAGATTAATTTATTTACTGGTTTATTGTCCTGTGTTCTTTCATTGCAATAGACAGCAACATCTGCTACCTTAATAATTAGGTAAGATCAAATACAGACTTATTAAAAAAAAAAATGATAAACTGAACATGACTACAGTGATAACCCCAAAATGATGGCTCATTTCTTGCAAGAGAATTTAAACAAAGGTAACTATGGTGTGACTGATAAAACTGAAATGGTCCTATATGGGTAGAGATCAGCAATAGACAACACTTTCATATCCTTCCTGAGTCCCACTTCTACACTTTCTCCAGAGTATGGACAACCAATATATTCTTTATGTCTCTGAAAACACACTACTTTCTTTCTGTCATTTTCCTTTGTTCTCTTCACTTTATACATTAGGTTTGTGTTACTTGCAATGACTTTCAGAATGACACAAAGCACTGTTCAAGCCACATCTCTGTCTTGTTTTCCACTGGGTTTTTAGTGACACCACCCTATACCATACCAGGCAAGAAAAACCTTTTTTAATTAATTACTCTGTTAATGTCATCATTAACTGATTTCTCACTGTAACTAAATGATGATGTTGCTCACCAAGGTGACAAAGAATTTAACATGGAGGTTTGAAATTATCATTTCTGCATTCACATTCTTACCTCTTTTTTTCTCTTTCCTTTTAGTGCAAGGAAGCATACTAGACAGCTATGTGAGAACAGAGGGAGCTTGGCTGCTTAACCCAAAGAAGCAAATTTATAAGACAAATACTAAAGAAGAATGTGCGGAGCAGTGTGAAACTGAAACTAAATTCACTTGCAGGTAATTTCTGCTGGTTCCTATATACATGTTTCAGATGGTGGAAACATGCACATGCACAGATGATGGAGTAGTCTACTTTATTTATTGACTGAACTTGAAAGGAATATCCTAGGAGTATGCTCTTCTGAGGTTTGTTGGAAAACCAGAAGGCATATAGAAAGTCAATGCCTGAGAGACATGGATAAAGACAAACAGAGAACAATTAAGAAAATTATGTCAGATTTTTATTGGAAAATATTATTATCTCTTGATGTATAGCTTCACACTCTGAAAACCAGCTTGACATGGTTTCATTAGGACTCTTACATTCCTTTTTTACAATAGAGTCATAAATAATTGCTTGGGAATCTATGGCAGCAATAATCACATTGCTCATGTTCATTGCCTTACATATTATCCTGAAGACACGTCCATTATTCTGAATTTTACTAGAATTTGGACTTGGGTAACTTCTATTTACTGTGAGAAGGAGACAGGCATCTAAACCTAAGTCATTTTTCTGGCCAAGCACTCTCTCTGTATTTGCATTTAACAAGGCCCAGGGGATTAGGAAGGATGAAAGATGTTAACCAGTCTATACCACCAGCTTTTGCCCAGGATCCTGTCTTAGCAGAGCCTCTTGCTTTGAGCCTAAGGCTTCTGAGTCTTCCACACCTAAGCCTCAGGAGCCCATTCATTTTATCTCAGCTGTAAAGCAGGCAACTGGAGTAATGAGGAGAGAGAACCGTGACTGCGGTTGGAGGCTGTCCTCCCATGTGAGGCAGGGAGATTTTCTCTTCTAATCATCATGAGCCCTTGATCTACCACTTCTGCAGGATATCTTTTTGAACTCAGAATATTGACTGTCTGCAGCGCTCTTTCCAGCACTTGGTTCTTTTTCAGGTTTTTATCATTCAGGGATACCCTGGTGCTGACTGCTTCATGTGTTTTATAACTTTGTGTTTTAAATCTGAAAAAGGTGAGGACCTGACAGCAAAAGGGAAAATTATGCTTATTTTAAAGAGATGTAATAACCCTAAAGGATGACAGAGGTTTGCTGACAGCATAAAGTTTCACTTACTCCCTTTGATCTGATTTCCCTCTCTGAAAACCACACAGAGAAGGCAAATCTTCAGTAGTACTTAGCTCAGGCAGGTAGGAATGAAGGCAGAGAGAATGGGAGTCTATGTTAAGATTATATATTTACAATTTGTAAGGAATTATTGCTCCCTTTTGGGCTCAATATCATTCCTTAGCTTCTACCTCAGGTCCTTAGCCTCTATCTCAGGTCCATCACCTGACAGTAGAATGACTTTAGGGTGTTTTGTCCTTGCCTCCCTGATTAATTGAGATCTCTTAAGATCAGCAGAGAACAGGTGCTATCTGGCAGGGAAGAGTCTGGGATAAGAAAGGTAAATGTTAAGCAGAACTTTAAGACCAGGCCAGCACAGTCATCTCAGTGCTTCAGACAGACGAATGCAGGCCAATACTTCAGTCTTGTACTTCTGCCTTAGCTGAGTGTTGGACCATGCTTGTAAACTACAACCCTAATGTAAATTTAGCATTACTGAGAGCTCGGCTTGGATCAGGGGGAAGAACTGAGTTCAGTTTTGACCTAGAACAACCAGTACTTCTCAGAGAACTCATGGACTCAGAAGGAAGTTCAGATGTGATCTCACTCCTCTGGGAAGAGGCTGTGCGAACTGAGAAGTACAGGCACACCTGGACCCTGCCAGTTGATCTCAGGGCTACAGAGCAGCTTTGTCATTGTTTAATTTCCTAGTGTAGACCTGCCTGCTTAATGCCATGTTTCTATTGCTCTTCATTGGTTCAGAAAAGTCAACAATAGAAATTACTTAGCCTCCCAGGAGTTTTTCTTAGATACAGTTGTAAAGGTTACACCATCCCCTCTAGTTTTGCAGACTTAACAACCTTGACACTTACTGAACAAATAGCTTTGTTTTCCAAAGTGCTTACATTGCTGCAGTAATGATGACTTAAAACATTTATCACAAGTGTTGGTTTGGTGTTGGTTTGTTGTGTTTCACCTGTTCCTTGGTAACTGCTGAATACTGTAGAATATTCTGCTTCTTGAATGAACACTAATATTTTTGAAACAAGGTCAAGGTCCTTTGTGCATGTATCCTCTTTGACATATTCTCTGGCATTTCTGGTACATTATAACTGTTGGTGGGATTTTTTGTTTTGTTTTGTTTTACCCTAGACATGATTTCTTCATATAGCTCCCTTTCAACCTAACTTTGATATGGAGACTCAGGAGTCAAATCACCACTGCAAATGGGGTACTAAGTGATTTGTGAAACAGTGGCTGGATCTTAAATATTGCTGAAGTGCCGTGCTTCCAAAATGATAACTGAATACTAGAAAGGGTGTTCAGGAAAATAATGCACACATTCAATTACTGTTTCTTACTTTGCTCTCTCCTCTTAATTTCAACAGGGCCTTCTTATTCACCAGTAAAGACCAACAGTGTTTAACATTGGCTGAGAACACCAAAACAGCAGTGATATTCAGAAGAACAAATGCAGTTCTTTATGAAAAAAGACGTAAGTTTACATTTTGATATTATTTCTCTGAGATATCCTTTTTGAGTGAGACTAACATAACGCTATTGTAGCTAGGGCCACATCCTCACTGGGTCACACAAAGTGGGTAGATCAGCCCTTATCTAATACCACATTTCTGGCACATTGCTGGAAAAGCAAGTGTCAGCTTCTTTTCCCAGATTAGTGCTCCGGCAACTTCCCTCTTCCCTAAATTCTGGGGATCCACAGGACACAAAAAAACACTGGTGGCTCTGAGAACACAGATAGTGCTAGAAGTAAAGGAGGTGCATAAGGGTCCCTTCTCTCCTTTTAAATCTGCCACTAACCTATCTTCTCTGCCACTATCATCTTCTCTGTCTCTGCTGAGGGTACTAGGAAGAGCTACTTGTACTGGCAATGATTTCTAAGACAGACCTTTGTCCAGTGGAAAACTGGCAGAAACTACCAAATAATTTCATACGCATCTCTAAAATAATCACAGTTTACCTCAGGGGTACTCAAATTAATTTTATTTTAGTTTCATGCATTCTCAGAATTATTCATGTGTATGATATAATTAATTGATGTGGTGGTATTTTGGATTCTCCTTTTGTATATGTTTTTTTTTTTTGTCAGTTTTGTCATAATTTAAAATTTTTTGACTACAGTGCATATGATTTCCTATTCTATCTGGCAAATGCTAAGTCTGTCTTTAAGAAATGGCAACTATCCGATTTTTTTATCATCTCTTTAAAAAAATCTATCACCTTATGCCACAGGCAGACAAATGATTGGGTTCTAGGACTATTTTTGACTTATGTAATCAAGCACTGATCTCTTGCTATATAGAGGGAAGAAGGAATGTATTTCATTTTTAATGTAAGTTTCATTGTATCATTCTCTGACTTAATAATGCACCAAAAATAGCCTTACTGATCAACCAGACGTGAGATAATCAGCTAACCTTTTAATAGAATCAGTGATGCCCTCTGTTAAATGACTTTGTCATCATTGCATTTCACCGTTTGTCAATTTGTAAATTTTAAAAAAATATATTAATACATTTGAGAATGTTCAGAAATTGGAAACTGTGGTAGGTAACACGTATATGGCCCCCTTCAACAAAGAAAGGAAATGAATTGGTCTCTCAGGTGGTGCAAATCATCCAGTGGTCTCAATAAGCCAGTTTCTTAGCAAAAGTCAAGACTCACAATAACTAGACTGTAAATATCAATTTGCTCCACAAAACTGCATTCTTACTCCTCTGTTGGCTTGCAAAGCCTTGAAAAATAAGGTAATGTTATGTGATTAGCTCAAGTCAGATTTTACACAGTAATTTAATAACTTTATCTGGGTTGCAACTGAGCAGCCAAATGAAATTTTATTCAGATATGGTGGATATAAGTTTTCACAGGAAGGTGGGAAAGCGCTGGACCACATTGCCCAGAGAGGCTGTGGAGCCTCCACCCCTACAGGTATTGACTGCACAAAGCTCTCAGCAGCCTCATCCAGCTCAGAAGCTGAGTGGGGGTTTGGGCCAAAACCTATGAGGGTCCTCTTCAGGCTAGTATTTTACATGATTCTATGTATTTTTTCTCATGTTTTTATAATCTTTGAGGAGATGTTTGATTTTTTCTCTGACTTTAATGTCAACTCATAATTCAGTTTTGACTGCTCAGGGAGAACTCCCAGAACTACTATATTTAGTAGAACTACTATAATTAAAAAAAAGGAAATGTAATATTCAGTTACCTTTATTAACTCACTGCCTGGCTTGAAAATCTTTGATGTTTTAAATGGTCAGATCAATATAGGAATTATTTTTTTTGGCAGAGAATTTATTTTTACCATCTGCAATAACTAGAGATAAAGCTCTGAAGCCCATAGCCAGTTTCCCTTTTTGTATATATAACTGATAGATAATTTGATGTTTTGAACATAAGATGCTTTTATTATAGCATCAGAAGCTGGTGGGAATTTCCCAGAACCATGATTAAGTAATACTAAACGATCTGCTGCAGAATACTAAACAATCTGCTATTGTAGAATGAAAACAGAATGGATCTATTAGCAAGTAAGAAAATTCAAAAACTGAACAAATAACTTACTTTGAAATACTCCTTAGTGATTTTGTTTCAGTACTGTGATCAGAAGACTGTGATTCTGGCTTACCCTGTCATTTTTGAGACGTCATTTGGATTCACTGGCACTAGAACCTGGATAACAGTCCTGCAATATTCAGAGATAATCTGTTATGGTATCTTTCTGTGATAATAGGCATGGATTTTAATTTCTTGATATAAAAAAATGCAGTTTTACTGAGCTAGAATGTCAAAAATTTGCACATCTACCCAGAGAAAGCAAAAGATGTGCTTCATTTCAGTTGTTCTGTTTTCTGGTTTATGAGTTTTTGGTTACTGGTGGGGGACATCTCCAAGATTCCTACAAAGCATAATAAAGTCCTGACTACGCATATATATATGCATGACTGTGTATATACACATAAGTACAGTAAAGCTGTGGGAAAAGCTGTGAAACATCCTTTCTTGGATAGTTTTGAGATATTAGATAGTGCGTTAATGTAGCCCTTGGTGTGTATGTGTCAGATAGTTTCTCTGTTGCTCATCTCTTCATTCCAGAGGGTCTTAATTATGTGTCCATTCTAATGATAACATCATTTAAATCAGTTAAAAAAAAAAAAAAAAAAAAAAAAAAGAAGAAGAAAAATGAAGCTTTTACCTAGACAGACCATTTCACTGTCCCTAGGACCTGCTGCCATCTGGATACTTCAAGGAAATTCCTATCACATGACCAGATATTTTTGCAATACAATTGCTGAAGCCTTTATTAATAATAACAGTAATAATAATAACAATAATCACAGAGTTTTCAGAATTATTTTTCTTATGGCATGTGGTATAGAACAGGAATTTAACCTTCTCTGGGTTATAGAAAGAGTCATAAGAATTAAATCTAGTGTTTGGGGATTGCTATGCACATACCTGTTTGTAAATAGTTAACCCAAGGGAACATGGGTTGAGTTTGGGGATCAAAGTTAGTTATTTGTCATCAGACAGAAAGAAACTTAAAGGTTATATAAACGGTCAAAAGTTTATGCAAACAGAAAGAGTCAGTGTTTGACTGATTCAATGTTCAGTTATTCAGGTTTTTAATGTTAATTTATTGCAAAACTGTTTGAGGGTTCCAAATGGCTTCCAGCTAAAGTTTCTAGAGTAAACTTGCCCATATACATACATTGAAGTGAAGATAGGCCTAAAGGTAGCCTCATAAATCTAGTTCTAAACTACCTGTCAGCCCACAGAAGATCTGGAACTATTTTCAGATTCAAGTGTCAGTTCTTTTCACTTTTGTTAAGGCAGATCAGTGTAAAATGACAGTCTTTCTGCAGGTGTATGCTAATCTTGTGCTTGTACATCAGCTTTGGAATAACAAATGATGAGAAAAGCTGTTGCAAAACTGGATCTCCACAAATATCTGATTTGGGTGTAGCTTAAAAACATTGAGATTGAGACGAGCCAGGTCACAACCTAAAAGAGAAGTTGCTTTATTGCAGCTAGAAGAGAGGAACTGGCTGATGAAACATATCCTGTGCATAGAAAAATGTTGAAGGGGGGGGGATGTGAAGAATGCCAAAGTTCCGGTTGGGGGGGAATAGAATAAAATAAAAAATAAAAAAATAGGTTGTTGTTTCAATGCAATCTATATTTTTAAAGTAAAAATGCTTCATGAAGCCTGTCTTAACTAAACACATAAGTGACTAATAAAAATGATTTATTTCATCTGCTAATAAACACAAAAGGTAATTGCACTAAGAAAAATCTGGGAATCTCATGGCCAGCATGTTTGGACTTGGGGGAAGTCGGGGGGTGGGGGGGGAGGGTTATTGATAGATTTTGCCATTTAACCTTTACTGGCTGTTTGAGAAGAGAACAAAGTTGACATTATTCTCAACTCAGAGACAGTGAATGTACAAGCACTGAGACTGCACGAGTCTGCACTGTGGACCAGGCTTGAAACAACTTTTTATGACATATTTTTTTTATACGTTAATTTTAATGATGGGTTCTGCACAGAGTACATTTTGGAAGAATTGTGCACTAATCAGTGTTAGGGAAAATTAATGAGGGTTTGAAGTTCTGCTTTGCTATGGATGCGTGATATTCCTCACCCACTCTTTTGCTTTTTTTCCCCATAACTTCACTGAGGATATTCTATCGCTATAGACTGTGAGGCTTTTTTGGAAGTTTTCTTTCACGTTAGGTCTTGTTAACAGCATGACCCTGTCAACAGTTGCACTAATGCAGCTGTGCAGATGCTGTGACAAAGCCTTGGGAAAAGAAGATGCAGTGGGGAGCCAGGAATACCTGAAGTCAGTATTGCTGCTGAACCACATCATGTAACCCACTGCTTTGGGCAGAGAAGCTATTGAGTTTCCTGCTTCTTTCTCCAAGCTAGAGGACATACTGCCTGGCAGTGACTCTCCCTAAACTGCAGATGCAGAAGCTCCAAGGGAACTTGCAGACATCTAAGTCCATTTTGCTGTGCCTTGGCAGAGCCACCGCTTGCATGCCAGCTCTCATGTCACAGTCATCAGCTCTTTGCTTGGAAAGATGGTTGTTCAGACCCCCCAGAGAAATCTTAAAGGCTGCAGTAGATTTGTGGTTGCTCACTCCTCCTGCCAGGAAAAAAGCGACAACCTCGAGATTTCAGGTCCAATTTTATGTAAAAGTTAATAATTTAAAAGAATTTAATGTTTTCAAGGATACCAATGCAAACATCAGGCTGATGTCAACATTAATACTCCCCTTGACTATTATAATGACAGGGTTTCATTGGTAATTCTTTCTCTGCTTTTTCTTTTTTTTTTTCTTTTTTTATTTATTTTTTTTATGAAGTGACTACTAAGTTTTGAAAGCTAAGGGTACAAAAACATGTATAATGTGCACTTTCAACCAACTGTCCATTTTATCTTGTATTTTATCTTGAATTTTGAACTTTAATGAAAAAATTGATTCTGTATATGCTAAATTCCAAAAGAAATGTGATGATACTGATTAATTATGCATGTGTCATGTCAGTTTATCTTCTAGAATGCAAGGAGGGGAAAGGGGTGAATTACAGAGGAACAGAAGCCAAAACTCAGAAGGGTGTGCCATGCCAGAAGTGGTCTGACAGTATACCCCATAAACCTAAGTATGGCCTTTTCATATTTGTATTTTCATGTTTTTCTTTAATTTTGTTAAGCCATTTATATGTGCTGAGTAGTCTTATAAGCACTGCATTTGGTGTTCAAGTTTTTATAAAATAATTTCCTACAATAATTTTCTTCTTTAATCTGAATTGGAACGCAGACACCTGCAATTGGGGCTGAATGATCAAAGGGGACTTTTTCAGTCTTGGCAGTTGCGTTTAATTTTGTAGTCATTACATGAGCAAAATGATAGACAGGGAAGCTGTTGGTTCTGCTTCAATAAGGATTTTTCATTAATCTCAGCAGGGCAATTTCTTCTCCTGGCTGAAGGTATAAAATGAGACTGAGTACATCATTCTATTGGTGAATCCATAGACAATCAACAAGGCAGTATTTATTGTATTTAATGAAAAACAACCAACCAGGTTTACTTAGCAACCGTCTACTGACGCATTCAGGTCAGAGAGAGCTCTCACATTTCAGCAAAGTACTTCTCATAGTATCTCCTGGAAACATGTGCCAAAGAAGACTTTTCTCTGTGTATTAAAAAGTACCTTGGCTGAGCAAAAACTACTGGAAACTGGATAGCTGGAGTGAATGCAAGTATTAAAGACTTTGCTGGCTTTAAAAACAACACATTTCCTGAATTATACAGCTACGGCACTGGTAACCCTTCAGTTAAGGCACTCAGTAGCTGTTAGGAGACTTCTAATGAATGACATCTTCATAATGGTCATCAGATACAGATTTCATTTCTAGAGTCCTCAAATAAACAATTGGGTTATTTCCGTTATTCTCTAATCCCATTTTAATTCTTTTTCAGTTATACACCTGAAAAACACCCTAATGCAGGCCTGGAAGAAAATTACTGCAGAAACCCTGATAATGATGAAAAGGGACCCTGGTGTTACACAACAGATCCTAATACGAGATTTGATTACTGTAACATCCTAGAGTGTGAAGGTCAGGATATGTATACAAATTTTTACCCCTTTTTGGAAGATGTGTTAGATGTGTTCAAGACTTTGAATTTATTCTGACACTTTTATTTTTAATTGAAGATTTGTTCCAAATTTGAGGTTAGTTCAGCCTGGAAATTTCCATAAAGTTTTTCAACAGCAACCACAAAGATATCAAAAGTCTGCCAAAATAGCTATACAAACAATTTTTACTTAGTCAAAAGAATGTTATAAAAATATATTCTTATATCTTAATCCTAGAATTGAAGCAAATGATGGTTGCTAATGCAAAAGTCAATAAAACATGATAGGAGCAAGGCATAGATTTTCAGTTATAACTCAGAAGTTTTAATTCATCTCTTTCAAGAACTATAGTCTGTATTGTATTTTTTAAATGGAATACTCTAAAAGTAATCAAGTAATTTAAGTCAACTCACCTAGAAAAAGAAGCTTTTACTTTGCCAAAAAAGGCTGACTTTCAGCCATGGGTTATGACTAGACTTGATTGTCAAGTGAAGTGGGTGTGAATGTTTATGGATCAGTTCACAGGAATTTTCTGTTTCTCTTGTCTTCGTTCTGCCTTGTTCCTACAGTGGAATGCATGCACTGCAGTGGAGAAAACTATCACGGAGTAGTTGCAACAACAACATCTGGACTTGAGTGCCAGCGCTGGGACTCCCAGCAACCTCACTCTCACGGATACCTCCCTGAAAAGTGAGTCAGACTCTGTGATGAGACATTTATCATCAAGGTAGCCTGAAGACCACTTTGCCCCAGACAGGCTAATTGTTACAGCTAGCCATTAGTGACTTTATTATTTCTTTTTTCCTGTTCAGTTTTCCAGAGAAGGATCTGAAGATGAATTATTGCCGTAATCCTGATGGTGAACCCCGGCCCTGGTGTTTCACTACCAACCCGAATAAACGCTGGGAATTTTGTGACATTCCTCGTTGCAGTGAGTCTGACTTACAGAGTTCTAGACACGAATACATCTAGACACCTTCTGTTCAGGGTGGTGCAAAAAGCTAGAACAAACAGAAGAGCCACCCCCACCCTACCCCCCAAAAAAGAGGAAAGAATAAGAAACACTGACTTTTAACTCAAAAAAACAGGAAAGTAAGGAAAAAAAATGAAATTACCTTGAAACGAGCCTCTGATAGCTCTTCTGAGGGTAGAGATTTCTGTCAAAGGTATTCCTTCTGTGTTCCCTTTTTGATGATAGTTCCATTCTTTCTGAAAAACTTTTATGTTTGTTGTTTTATTTGTTTGTTTGTTTGTTTTTCACTTCTGGTTCAATTTCCTTTTCCCCTGAAGGCCTGGCCTTGCCACCATACTTTTCCCTGGGACTTCTCACCAGACCTCATCCTTGTCGCCCCTAACTCTCACCAGTTAGAGTACACCTCTTTTATGTTTGCACCAACACCTGTATCTGATGTGCCTGCCACTTTCACCCCAGTTTTCTTCACAATATTACCATTTGCTCACTTTCCAAATGTGTTCTGATGGGGCTGCTAACACTCTGTTGTGTTGTTTCCTGGCTGCTTGTAAAAATGTTAAAATCAAAGACAGAAAAGATAAGAAAATCTTTTTAGATATTTTCTGTACATTTTGGACTTCCCACACATTTTCGTCTTTAAACCTTACCTGCCAAAAAAGCTATAAATCTGACCTAATAAAACTCTGTGTTTAACTTTGCAATAGCAACACCCCCACCAGAACCTGCACCAGGACGTCAGTGCCTATCAGGAAGAGGAGAAGACTATCGAGGCACGATCTCTGTTACTGAATCAGGAAATACCTGTCAGCACTGGAGTGCTCAATCTCCTCACAGACATGCTCGCACTCCTGAAAACTATCCCTGCAAGTAAGTGAAACCTCTCCTGTATTCGCTGCCCATGAGAAGTATCAAGGCACAGAATGACTTCATTTTTCTTCAACTGTGTTGCAGAGTTTTCAAGCTACACCAGTGCCAATCATCTTTTCAGTTGTTTTTTTCACACGTTTTCCTATTTTTATTCACTTCTTGGTTTTGGGTACTAGCATGTCCTCTTCTGACTTTAAAGCTCTGCTTATTTATCTTTTTCCCTCTTCAGTTCATCCTTTTACCGTATTGTTGCTTGAGCAAGACTATGTAAAATAAGAAAGTAATTATTATGATACTTGCTTATGGCTAGATACTTTCACTCTATGTTTCTGCTGCACTGTTCTTGGCCTCAAAGTACTACATGAAGTATAATCCTCAAATCATCTACCCATCCAGCAGGTGTCTGGTTTAGCACATCCAAAACATCAGTGCATTGCAATTATTCATCTAGTAAATGGCATCAGTAAATGACTATAGCAGTTACCCAGATGTAAATACAGCAGTAAACTGTGCAGCAAGATACATTCCCTCCTTGTTCATAACCTTTATCAAGTTTCCATGAGAGGCTTTTCCTGGCCACGTTTTCTGTTTCAGGAATTTAGAGGAAAACTACTGTAGAAACCCTGATGGTGAGAAGATGCCATGGTGTTACACCACCAACAGAACTGCTCGGTGGGAATACTGCACCATTCCCTCCTGTGATGGAGTAGAGCAAGACACTGCTGGTAAGAACAATGGGAGACATCTGCAGTAGGGAAGTGAAGTGTTGTTGAGGTTTTTTTTGCAAAACAAACTTAGGTGGCCCTCTGCTGAGTTGTATTATTGCTGTAACTCTCAATAATGTTATCTAGTAGTTGAATTCCTGAACCCGGTGTGGAGACGGGGCTGGTATGTTCAGTCTGATGGAGAAGTGCAGAGAAAGTATTAAGCCACTTATTGACCCAACTTGGGAAAAATTACAGTAACAGACTTATTTGTCTTTTACTGGATGGTGGTTCCTTCCCCTTCTAAATTTTAAATGTTCCATGAAAAAGTTAATTAGCTTTACATGCAAGTTCATTACAAATTGAGTTCAAAGCAAAACCTAAGGTAATTTATAAGCACTGTACCTAGGCTTCATTAAAAGCAATCAAAAAGATATTCTCCTTACAGAAAGTACGCTTATTTCACATGCAAATGTGTGGTAGTCACAGACATTCCCGTAGTCTGGAGAAATCTTGATCCATGTGTGAATATTTTGATTGTTAGCTGAAATAAATATGCATGCGTGACAGTATAATTGATGTACAAGTGCTTTAAATCTAGCATATCATGAAATTTCACAAACATTTTGGAAGTCTTCTTTTTGATCTACAGTTTGAGAAAGATTTTTTTACAGGGAGCATGCTGTGGCAGTCAGTGAAGTATTCTGGCTTGCTGTCTTCTGTTGGCTTTCTGTGTTCACATATAAATATCCAAGTATAAAGATTCAAGGGAAGCATTTTTGTTATTCACTACAGCTGTTGATGGGCCTGAGCAAGCTCAAATTACTGAGGAGTGCTATCGAGGCAATGGTGTGAGTTATCGTGGCACAACGTCTTTCACTGTCACAGGAAAGAAATGTCAAGCCTGGAACTCAATGTCACCACATCGTCACAATAAAACGTCAGATCGGTTCCCAAATGCGTATGTGTATTTCCCATTTCCATGTTTCCTTCATGAATGACCACTCATAAACACATTTTTGTTTTTAGCACCTTTACACAACAGTGATTTTAAAGTTGACAAGGGAGCATACTTGATAAAAATCATTCCTTCCTTTTTTTCTTTTTTCTTTTTTTTTTTTTAATGTGGAAAGATTATCTTTTAATATAATCTTGAAACAAAACACAGTTGTTACTATTATGCTTTAGAATGTTAACTAACTGTTTCTATATTGCTTTTAAAGAAATAAAAAGTTTTCATAAACTTTCCCTTACACTGAAACAAACTATTTCTATACATTAGTTTATTCCTGAGTCTTTGCTTCCTAGTCTGCAGTTCATTAGAGCTTTGTGGAACAGATGAGTGACTTTCTTATTCCTAACACTTAGTATTTATTTATTCTGAAATTTAAAAAGGTATGTCTTCCTCAAAGCTATTACTATATTTATAAAAGTAAAAAGAATTAGAACTTTAATATACATATCTGCATTTTCTTATCTGGATTTGTATTAGTACTATATGCCTTCAATAGTGAATGAGTACTTGTCATAATTAAATTTTCTTTCATAATTAAATTTTAATTTCAAAATTATTTTTTTCTTGATTTCTTTATGCTGGAAATAAGATTTCTATTAGACATTGTACATGATAAAAGATACACTATCTCTGTTCCAGTCCTGCTTTCTAAAATATTCTTTCAAGTTCTTCTCAGACCTGTGGCATGGATGGGCATGTGATATGCTTGCATTTGTAGGGACCTGAAGCAGAATTATTGCAGAAACCCAGATGCTGATAGCCGGCCGTGGTGCTACACCACTGACCCAGGTGTGAGATGGGAGTACTGCAACCTGAAGAGGTGTGATGACAATTTACAAATCACTCTACCGAAACCTCCTCAGACAACTCTGGAACCAGATCCTGGTGAGAATACTTTCTGCTCCCCTCAGGAATAACAGTAAAAAGCAAGTTGCTTTTTATGCAAAAGTCATAGAATTTAGTGAGAATGAAAGAGAATTCTAAATAATTACAGAATTTAATATAATACCTTATTCACTCTCATCACTTAATGAACTTTCTTGCAGAATTTTATAGGATATTTTCTGTATTCAGTTTTAGATTAATATAGGATCTTTCATCTATGATATCAGGCAATATTGAAAACACAAGGAAACAAATGGCTGATAGTCTCTACACTCTGGTGGGAGGTCTACTAGCAGTGACAATAAATATGGAGGTCATGGCATTTTGCTGGAAACTGTTCCAAGAATATCTTTTCCTGTGCCATGCATTCATACCTCCAGAGCTCCATTTCCCACCAGACAACAGCTGGCCTTTTGAATTCAGTTCAGATACAACTTTGTTGTATCCAGCTTTCATTTTTTATTCTGTCCTGTTCTTCAGGTTGAAAACTAATAATTTTGGCTGACTGTGTATTACTGCCTTTTACGTACTGTAAAACATGGTGATGAACTGGTATCAGTGCCTATAAGGAAAAGACTTCATGAGTGCATGGCCTTTGTGGTCCTGGCTTATGGAGTCGGAAGGGGTCAGCTGAATCTAAGCTTCTTTAATTTATAATTTTCATAATCATGAAGAAAGCTTTTCAAATGCAAGCAAATTAAAATGTGACTGCTAGAGACCATTGACACTACCTTGTCCTTCTTTCCATGTACACATATTAAGTAGGACATATAAGTCCTAATAACATTTCCTCAAATTTATTTCTGCTACACCACCATCAAGAATGGATGTGGCCCAATAGCTCACAGCTGACAATCGTAACAGTCATTTCCTTTTCCTTTTTCTTCACAGAATGCATTAATGGAAATGGTAAAGATTATCGTGGCACGATAGCGAAAACTGCAAGGGGCAGGACTTGTCAAGATTGGAGGTCTCAGAGACCACACAGCCATGACTATTTCACTCCCTTGACTCATCCAGAAGCAGGCCTGGATAACAATGTAAGCAGCTGCTCATTTAATACTTGCTGTCATTGAGCTTTTCCTCTTTTTCGTGGCCCCTGAGCAAGCATTTCATGCCAGGTCTTTGCAAATTGATTTGTTTTCCTCAGTTTAATCCAAGAACCCGATCACATTAATTCGTGTTGACATGAGCAGTCTCTTCTTCATTGGAACACACAGAGATCCCAGCAGCAACATCAAATGCTTTTGCAGCATAGTCAAAGGACTTCAGATCAGCATTTGCTTCTTGCCACTGCTGAGGATTATCTGGAGTTGGTTTGTGGGCAGTACCTCTGCCTCCTCTGCCAAAAAAAATACACCAGGGTCATAGGTTTCAGTAGCAAGAGTGACAGGTGAGATGTGGGGGATTCATTGTTCAGTCCAAATTCCTTGAGATATATACATGATGGATTGCAGCCCTAAGCCTTTACTAGTTCCCTCCCCCTACAAAGCCCTCCAACTTCTGCTGCAGCCCATCATGCAAGGACATACATGCTTCTGACCCATTCTGTAACTCATTTTCCGTCTCTAAACTTCATCTCTAGTCTTAACATGTGTACCCATTAAAAGATCTTATGTTTCCAGCTGTATGTTTCCAGCTTGTAACATCCCACATACAGTACTTGTCCAGTTGTGGCTAGCTGTGAATGCGATATAAAGAGCTTGCATAATGCTGCCAGCTTGTTTTTGTTATTATTTTTTTTTTAGTTTGGCTTGGTTTTTTGTTGTTTTGTTTTGTTTTGTTTTTCCAGGTACATAACTTTAGAGCTTGTTTTAGCCATTTCTCTGATAGCATCACATAGCCTGTATTGAATTCCAGCTCAGATTGGGGGAATGCTCTATGAAAAGCTGTTCACCATAACCTTTTGGCTCTTGCATAGAGTAATTAGTAGGGACTCTTGTAGAAGGAAAGCAATTATCCTCTCCTTTTTTCTAAGGCATGGGTTATAATTCAGAGTATATTTTCTTCTATAATTAGAAAAGTATCTGGTAGAATTTCTGAAATAGAGAGGAGACTGCGTTGGGAAATCAGAGACCAGGAGTTCAAACTGTTTTCTTTTCTTGTTGCTAACTTCTGTGAGCAATGTGGCAGTCTGTGTTTGTCTATACCCCTTCTCCTCTCCTCTCTGCATTACTTACTGACCACTAGCTCTGGGCAGGGCACAGAGGGTGAAGATGTTCTGGAAGACCAGGATTGTGTTAAGCCTGTAGGAGTGAGATGCTGCTGCAGGGCCAAGTGGTCTTGCTTGCTGTCTTTTAGGGTGGTCAATAAAGGCATGTGCAGATGGTGGGACATGATTTGAGATGACACTGCCTAAATTCACACACTTCCATGTGAGAGCTTGCAACTGTATGATGTATCTGTGCTGAGTGGAGATTAGTCAGCACAGCCTGTGAACCCTACACAGTAATTCAGCTAACCCAGCACCCTACGTGTGGATGAACACTACACCCCTGCCCCTGGGACTCATAGGGATCACTAAGTTGTGCAAGATCACCTTACACAATACCTACTTACCCCACAATCATGAAAACAGAGTGGGTGTGAAAAGACCTCAGAGCTGACACTGCTGTTCCTGCTAACCACAGTGGAAGTAGGAGTAGACAATTTAGTGCTTTAGAAAACCTCTAGGTCAAGATCTACATTTCTTGAGAGGTCAGAAATCCAAGCTTGCTCTAGAGAAGCTTGCTGCCAGGAGACAGTTGAAGAGATTTTGTTTTTACTATCTTTTTTAAAACTCACAGAGAAAATAGAAAAATGAAACTTCTTTTTTTTTTTTTTAATGAAATATAAACCATTTATCAGTAAGGAATTGAAATTTATTTCCCAAATTTAACTTGATTTTATTCTGAAACATGCATTGGTATTTTTTTTTCTTCCTCTTCTTGTTAATAGCTGGTATCTTCATTCTTTGTTACAGTATTGCAGAAATCCTGACGGAGATGTGAATGGACCTTGGTGCTACACAACAGACCCAAGAAAAGCCTGGGAGTACTGTGACATTCCCAAGTGCCGTAATTATTCCTTTAAAGACTAGTGTCTCTCTTTCTTATATGACCATCTTTTATGACCTCTGGAGAACATTCAGTGATTAATCTGAAAGACTATTCTAAGACAGTGAAAGAGCTTTAGATATATTAAGGCTGTGGGGAAGTAATGCTTGAAAACAGTGTCTGAATTCTTAAGAGTAGTGCTTACTCCTCAAAATCCCCAAGCAGAGCACAAGGTTTTCCTGGAGCACACTGAAGCCCATGGGGGTTTTGCCAGGTACTTCAAAATATGGCTGTCCTGCAGAAATTGTCCCTGCTCCTGCTTGGTCACCTGGCACAACTGAGTCATAAGATGTGTGTGGCCACGCTGAACAAGGGATACTCTTATCTCAGCAAAATTTTTGCATCCCCTGCTCATGTGACTGGTTCTGACCTGGATGTAAAACAGATTGTCCTTCTTCTGGCCCCCAATATTTAATCAAATTCCCTTGTCTTTTTTACTCTTAATAAAGCAGTTCAGAACTCTGAATGAGATGGTGTAACAACGTAGGTAGTCATAATGTTTTACTGCATTTTGATTTCAAGTCCTTTCATGTCCATCACAACAAAAGCCAGGCCAGGAAGTAGTTCCCACTCAAAACAAGGGTGACTTTCTTGACGCTTTATCCTCTCAGCTGCAAGCAACAGAAAATATGCTTATATGTTTACTTACCTCTGATCAAAACCCCAAAATGGAACAAAGAATAAGATGCTCTATAATTTGCACATAACGTAACTATAAAAGTACTGCTGCCTTGAAAGTGTTTGGCTGGGACTCGTAGGCGAAAAAACACATTTTCACATGATTATTGTCTTCACTTTGAGGATCCAATTTCTTTTTAAAATACTTTTTTTTTTGTTCACTTAAAAAGCAGAGGAAACATGCTTTTTCCTTCAGCTTCATTATTTAGTTCCTTTTGCTGACAAAAACAAATCTATATGCCATATTGTTAAGAGTCAGTTTTCCATGAGTAAATAAAATCTGCCATTTTTGAATAGTTCAGAGACATCTGAAGCCTGACATAAGAGTGGACAGAATTTTTTTCCACAGAGACAGGGATTGAATTTCATGTGCTGTACCACTAAGTTTAGTTTGAATACAGCTGGCTCTGCAGCTTTTTCATTGCTGTCATTTGTAAGAATACATTTAAAGATGTTGGGAGAGTTTATTTCTTCTTTCTGTTTTCTTCTTCCCTGCACTCCTTTTCTTCTACCTCATTGGAGTTTTAATCTTGTATTTTGCTGAAAACCAAGAAGCGTATGAGAAAAAAAAATACCAGACTTTTTTAAGTGTTGCAGGTGAAGGTAACCTAACAAAACATAGATGGTATGTAGTACATAACTGCCTGCAGATCAAAACCTGAAGAGATAAGTATAAGAGGTTCAACTTTTAGTTTTCTGAGTGCAGAGTGAATACATACAGCAAATACTCTAAAGTTCCTCATAGGGAATTCTTTTTTTTTTTCCTTATTCTGTAGCTCCTGCTCAGTATGAGTGTGGGAAATCCAAGTTCAGACAAAAGTTGTGTGCTCAAAGGATTGTTGCTGGTTGTATTTCACATCCACACTCCTGGCCCTGGCAAATCAGTCTCCGGACAAGGTATAGCCATTCCCCATTACACTAGGCTTCACAATCAAGGAACTTTTGCATCTCACGGGATGTTATTGTACATGGTTGCAACAGTCTAAGGGAAAACTTAATTTGCATTTAAAAATTGTAGAAGGCTTAAATGCCTCTAAACTAAAAGTTGAAAATAAACTTTATTAGGCTATACATTTCTTCTAAATGAGATTGTTTGATAATCTTTTAGAAGGTAATTTAGATATCCAAGAATACAATTTTTTTGTGACAAATGCCTATAGAATAGACACAACTGCTAATTTGAAAAATGCTGTTATTTCACTAAAAGGAAGAAAGAAGTTAAATCTCTTACTATATCCTGCTGTAGAATCAGTATCCTACAAGGTGAGGAAACAGTTTGAATTATGGCTACTACAGATCTTGCTTAGGAATCAAGGCCAGTTCCAAAGCTTTCTGACTGGGATCAGAGCTGGATAAAAGCCATGATCTCTAAAAAAGTATACATCTGTGTGCATAAGACTTTCCAGTAATAAAAACACTGGTCAATAATAATAATAATAATCAAAAAAAAAGCTGTTTTCATAAAAATGTCTACACAACACTACTGTCCTTGTAAGAAATATTGTTCAAAGAAAGTAAAGTGCTTGATTCTTAATAAAAACACAGAATAAGATCTTTAGTTTGTAACAGCTGTGCTAGAAGGATTAACTGATGAACTGAAGTGATGTACAATTGACTTGCCCACCTTAAACCTATCCCTTTTTCATGCTTTTCTGCTCTATCACAGTTATGGCCTGCATTTCTGTGGGGGAACTCTGATAGACCCACAGTGGGTTCTTACTGCTGCTCACTGCCTAGAAAAGTAAGTATCCATTGTAGTCTGCATCAGAATTCAGTAATATGAGATAGAAAATAAGAGGAGAAACAAAATGGGCCCAATAACCAACCTGAGCTGTCTCTCTGCACAGCTTGCACATACAAGAATTGAGCCAAGGCTATTCGTCATTCATTAAAGCAGAGTTTTGAGTGAAAAACAAGGAGTGAGAAGTGATACATTTCTCCAGCAAGCTTTGATTTTGTGGGCCATAATAAGGGATTACAAAACTAAGCTTATGCTTTACTTTTCTTTTTTTGATAGAAGAAGGTGCCCAACAATGTCATAGGAGTTCTACATCCTGGGTGTGCATTCATCAGCTCACTGTGTGCAATCATTTCCAATAGGTCATCACGGCCATCTGCATATAAAGTATATCTTGGATTACACAGAGAAACAGCATCAGAGCCATCGGTGCAGAAAATAGATGTTGAGAAATTGTTCAAGGAGCCACACAGAGTGGACATTGCTCTACTAAAACTGAAGAGGTATCGTTTCACCTGAAGTATTCCTTCATTCTGCCAGGACAGTTTTGGTGTGCCTCTATTTTTACTAAATAGTGGTTGGTTGTGGGTGTCATTGAAATGTATATTTCTTTACATGTTGTGGCCCTCTCTTTCTTCCCTTTCTGCAGAAACTCCAGTGGAAACCAAGGTAATTCAGTTGCAGGGCTTCAGAAAGGGAAGGGGCTGCTTTGGGAGGGGAGGATGGCTAGGGATGGTGACACAGGCTGGCAATGCGCTTGGTGCCAGCTGTTGTGAGGCAAGGTGGAGGCAGCAGAGTAGAAGGAGGTTGTGCCTAGAAGAGCTTTCACTTCTGGTCTCTCCCTACACACTTCTACTTTGGTAAGGTAATGAGGATTGAAAGCTGCAATGTTGATATGTGTAAACCCATACTTTTTCCATGATAGAGTGAGGGGATTTCTTCCAGTAGTTGTCCTCTGTGCAGGCAAGTAGTATGAACTTTTAATACAATACCCTTGGTTGGCCCTGCTTGCATATGTTTCCATTGGCATGAAACTCTCTCTAACATGCTGTGCAATCAAGAGGAATACACCTATACAGCTACAAGCTGATATGAACATGTTGTGCTTGTGCTTTTATTTCCATGGGTGTAATGCAAATCCAAAACATAGCACAATTAGCGTGGCTTCTTAATGGAGCCTAGCAAACAAGCTGCACCCAAAGGTAAGTCAGATGGACTCGGACTCTGCTTTATGCTAACAGTGTCCAGTTTGAAAGTGACTTATAAGTAGTCAGATTGGATGCAGGCAGAGTTAGCTAGGCTTTGTTATCTATTCATTAGCCTACATAGACACATTCTCTTGGATTTATTTATTTATTTATTTATTTATTTATTTTAATGTCTAAAGTTAACTGTTCTCCATTTCAAATCTTTTCCTTTTGTGTATCATGTTCTGTGGGATTATAGCCTAAGATAAAGGTGGTTTTGCACTTCAGAAAAAAGAAAACAAAACAAAACAAAACACTTACCTGAAGCTTAGGATTTCAAGGGAAAAAAAAGGCTGACTGTATAAAATCTCTTTAGAAAACTGAAGGTGGTATGAAGTATAAATGCTCTAATGATTGCTCCTGAATGAATGTTTTGTTTGTTTCTTTCAGCCCAGCAATCATCAATAATCATGTAATCCCAGTTTGCTTGCCTAAAGAAAATTCTGTGTTAGGAGGAAGAGAGGAGTGCTATGTGACAGGTTGGGGAGATACAAAAGGTGAGAGAGAATTAACACACCTGAAAGCTCCATTTCTGGTATATACTTGTGTCCAAAATATATTCACTGTGTGCCAAAAACACTCAAAAAAGCTTGTAGGTGTCCATATTTTCCAACCTAGATGATTCTATAATTCTATGATGCTTCATCACAATTCATCAGGTACTGCTTTTCTTTCCAGTGTCTCCTGATTTAGATTCTCCTAAATCACTCAGAGTGATGTAAATTGAAACTCCCTAAACCAGTACTAAAAGAGAAGAATCAGACCTAAGGGCATATTTACTCTTATTTCTCAGTTCACTGTGCTTTTCCCCTAAGTGGTCTTTTACACAGTCAGAAGGAAAGTTTTTCTAGACTTAGGCTATTTCTTAATCACATGAAGTGAGTTTGCTCATTCTCTCCAGTGATTTTTCTCCCAACCAGCCTTGTTCAGAAGGTCTCAGTCAAATATAAACATGCTCACATTTTCACACCTCCTACTTTGTCTTGTCTGAGAAGAGCATCTTATCTTCTGTCTCCTTGCTTCTGCCCATCATGCCATTTTCAACTGCCTACTTCCTACCTGCTTTCTTCCACAGAGAGAAATTCTCAGATACTGACAAATAAAATGGCTTGGGAATGACTCCCCCAGATAGAGTGCATACTGAATCCGTACGGATTTACTGTTGGAGCAGTAAGGGCAAGCAGTGCAATGCGGATTTTGGTGGGTGGTAGAGGATTGTAAGTGCCATGATGCTGATAACACTTACTGACTTTGGAATCACTCTATGTTATGCATGGAAAGTACGTGCATAGTGCATAAACACTACACTTATTTTACTGCTTATTCCTATCACAAAGTTGTTTTGCAGAGATGCTCATTTACCTTTGTCATTCATTGTGCTGTTTTTTTATTATTATTTTAATATATATTATTTGCAAAGGAACTGGGGGTGATGGCTACTTAAAAGAAACTGGTTTCCCTGTAATTGAGAATAAAATATGCAACCGCCCTGAATTTTTGAATGGGAAAGTCAAAAATCATGAACTCTGTGCTGGGAATATTCATGGAGGCACAGATAGTTGCCAGGTAAGAAATTCTGTGAGTATCAGTTTTTATTGTAAATGAATTCAGATCAAATAGTGCATTGCCTTCTGTGCTTTAGAGGCTTAAAATTAGCCTCATGATGTTGCCACACCACCTGGTTTAAGAGCTGAAAAATGCATGTGGATTCTATTCTTTCCTTGCTCCTTCATCTGCTGCTAGGAAGTGGGGCAGGTAATTTTTCAGATACTTCTGAACTACAAAGCACATGGAAATACATGGCAGCCTGAGCCAGGTGTATGGAAACCAGCCTAGAATGACTAATGGTCTGATGTTTTTTCCAGACCACTTTGTTTGTCTCAGTTAGACTAGCTCCAATACTAAAGCTAGCTCAGTTAACAATCCGAGTCATCCCAGTTAGCAGTAAAGGATCAGTAGACAGGAGTCTGCCATTTAAGCATACCAAAGGCCAAAGGAACAACTAGTTACCAAGCGTCAATGCCTGTACAAGTCACTCCATGCAAAGCAATCTTCATGCTGAACTTTCCTTTTGCTGAAAAGGAAGAATACGGTTAGCAATAGCTCACAATATCTCACAAGCACAGCATGAAGGCTTCTCCGAAATTCTATGTTTTGAAATTTAGTTCTTCGGTTTATTTAAATTCATGAAAAGGCTTAGAAATGCTTAACATACTGAGTCAAAATGAACACTTTTCCTCCCTGAAAAGCTAGAGACGACTCTGGAAAGAAGTCCAAAACCAGCAGATTGCCTGCCTCAGTAGGCAAGTCAACACCACTGCCAACACAGCACAGCTACCCTATACACAAGTACGGTGATGGTCAAGCAAGCCATTGAGGGATGTGCATTCATGTCTTAATAAATATGTCTTGAATGCATGCACTCACTTGGTCTTTGACCGTGAAGCCGTAAGCACCTCAGAGAATAGAGTGAGGAAGGAAGCACGGATTAACAGTTACTAAGGGCAATACGATTCCTTCTCAACAAATCCCCTTATTTCAAAAATAAATGTTGACATTTATTTGACAAGAAGAGTTGACAAGAAGAGATAACTTTACAGCATGTGTTAGAAAGTTCCTTTCTGGTTAAAGCTCCAGTGCCTTCTTATAACATGTGAAGACCTCTCATGCAAGAGATATTTCTATTTCTGTGCCTCCTGTGAGAGTGCCACTCTGCATACTGGTCTTTCATCCTGTTCTTTCTCACTCTGTTTAGGGGGACAGTGGAGGACCTCTAGTCTGTCTGGACCAAGATAAATTTGTCCAACATGGAGTCACTTCTTGGGGCCTTGGCTGTGCCCAACCCATGAAACCTGGAGTTTATGTTCGAGTTTCTAATTATATTCCTTGGATTAGGAGCGTAATGGAAAACAACTGATACTGGGTATGGACTGCCCTCTCCTGGCAAGCAGTGTGCACATTAGAAATACAAGATTCCAAGTGCAATATTAAAGCTACAATCATTCCTTAAAAAACTAAAATAAATATGATCATCCATTTAAAATTGCTATAAGTTAATGTTTATTGCCAAGAAACCCAACTGATGGTGTGTTACCCTCCTTCTATATATTCTGTGGTTTGCTATGTCTGACAATAGACCTACCCACCTTTGAAATACTTGTCAAAAAAACAACATCAACTGGAACTGGACACCTGCATTTCAATCTTATATGAGACTCTACAATGACTTTTTCTTCTAAGGTTGAATTTCCAAAGATGTCGTGTCTCAAGCAAGGGAAAAAAAGGAGAATACTTCTCATTTTCTATGAGTTGTTTCATCCTTTTACCAATTCAGTGACACAAAGCAAAGAAGAAACTCACTGTACTTGTCTTTTATGCCTGTGAAGTTTTATTAGATATTTCTGATAGCATTAAATACATAGAACGGAAGAAAAAGAAGCAAACACATTTGGTTTGTATTTTCATATTTTTTATTGACATATAAATATGTGTCAGCAGAAGTACAACTGTACCATCAGAGATATAAAACAGTGAATAAAAAAAACCCTGACCACAAAGTTAGTCCATAGTGAAGACAGAGAAATAGCTGATGTCAATCATTACAGCAAGTAATGACAATGCATGTAACATATTATAAACTTTCATTGTCCACAGTACCAGTCCTGTTTCACTATATAACTTTGTCTTACTGTATAATCGTTACTTGTATTTTTTTTTCTCTAAAAGAAAAGGAAGTACACAGGCTTGTGGTTACAGGAAATGAAATCTGTGCCCATACACCAACATCTCTTAAAATACAGCTACTTCTATGTGGTGTTATAATGGCAAATTTCTTCATGATGTTTGAAAGAAAAGACCAGAAAAGACCCCCAAAATTCAGTGCTGATCTGCTGAATATACATGTGCAATTACACACACTAGAGGAAAAAGCCCTCCTGGTCTCTCTGCCAAGCAATGACAAATTTCTGAACCATGAAGCATTTCAGAAGTTACCTCTCCTTCCATTATGGGGATTTTATGTTTCATTTTACATTTATTATTTTTTCTTTGTTCTTCATCTATTGTCTGTTTTCTGTTGTCTAAAAAGAGATTTTTCTTCCAAAACATGCTATAAAAAGAACTGATTTCAGTTGTCCAATAAGTTGCTGCTGTTTGTGAATCATGTTGCCCCCTAGAAATGCATTCACATTTTCCATGTCTTCCCCCAAGAACAAGTGCCCATGGAGGAGATTGGTTGCATTCTAGCAGTTTTGTTTTGTTTTTTTTTCCCTGTAGACTGTAATGGGAGATTATAGTCTGGCTAGAAATGTCCAGACATGCCTGAGAGGCTGCACACAACCCACCTAAATGATAACTCTTTAAAGCATGTAAATTGTGACCTTTTCCTTCTATGAGAGTGTCAATGGCAATATATATCACCACTTATCACTAATTGTACTTATTACTAACCATTTGTAGAAACTAGTAGAAGTTACTAGATGAATGAAGTTACTTCATTACTAGATGAAGGCAAATTTGGGGACAGGGACACATTTGGACCAAAAAGCATATTCACCTGTTTGTTGGTCTAAGGAAACATTTTGCAGACAGGAAGAAGTTAGCTCCCGGATTCCTGTGGTTATGTTGAACTTGTGTCTTTGGCATTGGTAAGGCGATCTGTTGGTGGCTATGCAGATCACATCATTCGTTGAGCCTCTAGAATGAGGTGTCTAGCACATGCAAGACAACTAAAGCTAGCAATGTTTGCCACTCACCCATGGCTGTGTAACCCCATCATCACCTGGTCGTGCTAACAGGTTACTACCCTTTTCACAACCTTCAAGGGGCAGCCCAAATTCACACAGACACAGGATTCTCCATCTTATAAAATCTACCTGTTATGGGTAAGAGTTAGCACAGGAGCCATTACTGAATATAAACTTGTCCTGAATTTAGACCTCCTGTTGCCATTCATTGTTATTGTATTAAAGTCAGAACACATACACAGCCTTTTTTCTGATGTTCTCTACATAATGAGTTTTTATAAAATAAATAAACTTAATCTTCTGACACTGCTCCTAGTTAGTTTACGTACAGGAATATTTTACCTGTATCCTCTTCCAAGCAACATATGGTGCTATGCAAAACAAAGCACAATCCAAAAGGCTGAAAACAAGCCTTCACCCCTCTCACTTCTCAAGCACCTTTCAGTCATCTACAAACAGCAACAGCTGGCAAATAATATTGACATTACTTTGTCAATGAATGATAGCTTTGAATGATCTTCACCGTCCTTCCCAGACTGCTGCAGTGTCTAAGAAACTGTTTAAAAATGAAACAAAATTCATGAAGGAGAAGCATTAAAGGGAAGGGGAAGGCTTAGCTCATCCAGCATCACATCTGTGCACCTCCCCATGCCTCCCGAGGGCCAGTGGGGTCTGGTTGGCTGCCAAGAAGCCAGGGCTGAGCTCTGTGCTCCCACCCCACACTGAGACACAGCAGTGGGTTTGCCCAGGGTTTGCACCAGGGCAGTGCAAGACCATGGCTTCCAGTTCGGGGCTGGTCTCTGCCAGCCAGCCCTGGGGAGCTTACAGCTGCCAGAGGATGATCACATTGGTGTAGGAGGAGTTTCCCGCCCGCAGCAGTAACTCCAGTTTCAGGTCATATGCTAATCACCAATTTGCCAGATGTTATGACACATGCATTTAGTTTCATACCTTCCGATCACTACTGACTTTTGCTAAGCATGCTATTGACCTCCAACTATGCCTTAGAGGAAATTAAGAATAGCCTTGAAAGACAGACCTTCATTGCTAACTGTTCAAAGCATGCAAACTTTGATTTGAGATTACTGATATAGATCCTGTTTTCCTCCAGCATGGTTGGTGGTATGGGCAGTTGCTGGGAAAAGGCAGGAACTGTTGAAATGCCTGCTATACTCCTCACCATAGGAAATCCCTGTGCACAGCAGTCTTCTTGTGCTCTTAAGATGATTAGACTGCAGCAGTAGTCATTCAGCTGCACTGACCTTAATGTTAACATCACTCATTTGTGTTATAAAGCCTTAAAACCCATTCCCATATTTTCCTATGCCAAATATTTTGTTCTGAGCTGATAAAGCCCTCTACAACAGCTCAATGTCTTTCTTTTGTGGTTTAATTCTCCATTGTTAACAGTACATCATTTGGATGCCACTCTCAAGTCCTTCACTGTAAGGAGTGTATTGACAGTCTGGCTCTGGCCAGGCCCCAACACTTGGTGGAGAAGCTCACAGGGACCAAAACAAAGGCAGGGTGTGCCAGCTGTCTGCTTGCAGAGCCACAGATCCAAACACTTTTGCTACAGGTCAGCTTCAAACAACTGGGTCCAGTTAACACTTCCCTCCACAACCAAACCTCTTGTCTTGTCCCTGCTCATTTTCCCAAGACAGCTAAACATCTCTGTCAGCATCTCAAATAACTTATACCCAAGGCAGAAAGGTGGCCAATGATGTGGAGAAGAGCAACTCTGCGAGTCAGCTTGGCCCTTTACAGAGTGAGGTGATTTGGTTTTCAGAAATGGGCAGAGTTTAGAACAGAAAAAAAAATCAGCATGTCTGGCACACAAACCCCAGCGGGGCCTGGGAGGAGGCGGTGATGGGCAGTTGGATGATCTGCCCTGCAGAGCTAATGCCCTGTGACAGCTACATAACAGGAGAGGAGGAAGAGGAGTGCTGCCACATTTAAGAAAGACCTTCAATGGGCAGGGCTTTTGTCACAGAGTGTCACTGGGAGAGAGGAGCAGACTGGGGTGAGGATCTCCTGGTCCCATCCCTCCTGACCTGAGAAAGGGCTGCCCTGACCAGCACCCTCCCTCATGAGACGTCATGTCTTCTCTGTCCAGATTCTCCAAGGGTGAAGGAGAATGGGCTCAAATACTCATCCTCTCTTCCCCAAAGTCATCCAAATCTTATCATTTCCAGCTGTCCTCACCCAAGGGTATATGCTAATAATAGAAATAAACAAATGGCTCAAATATACAAAGAAATAAATAAGAGCTCACTGAGCTAGATAGTGCATCTTTTTAAGCAGATCTGTTCTACCTAAACCAAAGAATATTCCCTTTCTGGAAACAGCACTTAGAAAAAACAAATTTATTCCATATTTACAGAAAAATACACTGCTTGTTCTGAATGTCATTACACTTAGAAGAAGAACATGTGTTTTTATCCACACTCTGCAGCAAACTTCAAAGTGGCGGCAAGTGGAGAATAAATTACCAGTGTGGGAACATGATTCTTTCTTCAGTGCCATCCTTCAAAGATCATATATAAGAGTTGGTGTCCTGATGTTTCCTTTTCTTGCCACATTTACCATAAGGACTGAAGAAACAGAAGAGGAGGGGCGTAAAGGTGGAAGAAAAGGGAAAACAGAGTTGTAGGCCAAGTTACAGTACTGGCGCATTTATTATCGGCATAGAAAGTTTCCTTTTTCTTTTGTTTGTGTATCAAAGTGGGAAAAAGTTGCTGATGCAGGATCCAAAAACACTCTGTGAAACACTAATCTACGCCACTACCTCCTCAAGAAAAATACCGCCAAGCAAGCCAGTGTGTTCCCTGAATGCCTGCAGTGCAGTGAAGAATCTGGCTTGCTGTTTGCTAGGAGTGGGGAAAGTCTGTTTATATCTTTTCAGCTACAAAATTCATCTCATAGGTGACCTTTCAATGGCTTCACAAACTGTGGAAAAGCTCCCATTATCAAAGGTCCTTCCTCACATGATGCTTTGACTGAGGTAAGGGCTGGTTTTCTTGACCAGAGACCTGCAGGTTTTGTGCAGACACAACTTTGTGCCCTTATGAGAATTTTTTTCTGTATTTACAGAACCTGTCCCCATGGTTTTTGTTTTCTGTTTTTTTAACAACCTGACTTAGTGGTACTAAAAAGTTCTATTAAGGAAAATATCACATGCTCATTATATCATCCTGATTAGGGAATTTACTTTGACACTCAAAACACATCAATAATTTATTACAGCTGCAAGGTTGGAGGAGGACACCCTAAGGAAACCTCACCCAGGTAAAAGTAAGAAAATACATATCATACCTTGAAAGCTGCTCTACATCCTCCACTGTCTCTGGTAAGGAGATTCCCCTTGTCTCTGGTAAAAGCATTACTAGGATCCCACAGACAACCGCGAGAATACCTACAATGGACATGGAAGAAACAAAAGAGCAATAAAAACGTTATGTTTCTTATTTTCAGGGTTTATCAGCTGAGTAAGTCTTACTCAGATTAAGGCTAAAGTGAGATATTTAAAGTGCAACAGGTATTTCTGATTAACCCTGCTTGTAAGAGCACCTTCATGCTAAATTACTTTAACCTATTAAACAAACAAAACAACAAAATAACAAACCAACCAACCCACCAAGCAAATAAACAAAACCACCTGAGGGCTATGGATTCATTTGCAGCCTGAATTACCCCAAAAGGGAGATCTTAGAGATCAAAATGTTATGTCCTTCCCCAGCTGCAGAATTTTAGCATTAGATAATGTGAACACAGTACTTCTATAAACATCTATTCTTGGAATAATGGTAATTTTTTAAATGTCTTTTGTTTTTCCATTTTTGTTTTCAAGCTAAATTTGTCATTAGCACCATTTTCCCTTCTTACTCTATCCTATCTCTTTTGCTTTTTACCCAGCCATATGTACTTCCTCTAAGTCTGGTTTATTTGCAGACTTCAACTTCCTTGTTGGAAAAAATCTACTTTTTTTCCCACAAACTTACTTCATAGGGCTCATTTCTCCAAAATTAAACTGAGGAAAAGAATTTTAGAGGAAGAAGAAGTTGTGGCTAATATAACATCCAGTCATAACCATATATACAAACCAACCAAAAAAAAACAACCAAATAAACAAACAAAATACAACAAATATTTCTTAAAGGACATCAACGTCCATGGTCCAGAGATTGAGCTTACTTCTCTGCAATTACAGAACTTAGCTGCAACGTTTCTCAGTCTTGAAGCACCTCACGTAACTTCTATGGTTTTTCAACCAAGTTACCAAAGGGGCCTGAGATCTTCCATCATGTGCTGTGAAACCACCCACACCTCACCCATTTGCTGGTCAGACTCTTCTGCTAGGCATGAAGGTTGAGAGGGGCTGGTTTGAGCAGGAGGTGAGGCCCACACTACACTTTTGCCCTAAGAAAAAAGCTCAGCTAGGTGAAAAATATATTAACAAAAAGTGTATTTTAAATTAATTCTTACTGAAAATAATTAGAGGTAGCTCCAACCAAACAGCTGCTAATCGGAAAAGCAGGAATGGGGCTATGATCCCACCTAGGTCACACAAACTCGAGCACAGGGAAACACCAAAGTTTCTGGAAAAAAAAATACAGTGCCAGATATTTGAGAGATGCTTAGCAAACAGATGAGCAGCAGTTTGAGAAGGATTAACTCCAAATTAATGTAGGATTAACTCCAAAATTATCTTGTCAGTATATGCCATCCACACTGATGAGCAGCTTGCTATTCAGTAAGGAAACTGGGGAAAAGTGAGTTTTACTGAAAAGCAGTGAAATAGGTGAAAAGCTGAGGGAAAAGTTTCAACTTACCTCAGTATTGTTGGGTATAACTCAGAGTTCACAAGGTAGACGATTTCAAAAGCGATTGTGATGCCCAGCCTTCCCAGCGTGGCCACCGTGGTTTTGAACCATGGGATATCTGTCCATTCAAAAAGAAACCCTGGTGAGCCGTGCTTTACTGCACCCGCAGCCTGCTGCCAGCCAGCTCTCACTTACAGGGATTTTACTCCGGTACCTGCATTGGTTGCAGCAGAGCATTTCTCAGATATAGGGGCACAAGGAAAGCCTCTGCCCAGTTGTCTGTGAAGTGCAGACCACAGTAAAACACAAGCAAAGGTGAGAAAACTAAAAAAAACTGTGTGGGGGGATAGGTGGGAGAACAAGTCATCTCTGCCTGCCTGCCCGAGTGACCACGCACCCTGCTTGTCAGAGGCTGGTTATGGAGCTAGATGGACCACGGGTCTCACTCAGCCATGCCATTTCTATTCTCCTGCTCCTAAAAGAATAAGCCCCAAGCCCCGTCAGCAAAAACCACAACACAGGAACACTGAATCAGCGCAAGTCAGACTGAAAAACCACTGCTGTAGATATCAATCTATATTGACATTTATTGCTTTCCGACATCATAAGAGACTGCTTTGGAGAATCAGAAATAAATTCCAGCCTAATGATTCAAGGGGCATAACACCGTTCTCCTTAGAGCAGGCCAACTACAATTCACTATTTGTTTAGCCATTGCACATTAGACACACACCTAATGATGTTAATTTGAGGTATCCTCCCTCTTCCCTTCCCTGGAGCATGGCATTGTACCTGGCACAACCAGCTCTGGGTCACTCTGACCAGCTCTCCCTGCTCTGCTCAGGCTCTGCAACCATCACATCTGCACCACAGGGCAGAGTCATCCTGCCTCGCTGTATGCAACACCTCAGCAGTCCTCCAGCCCTATCTGGAGAGCTGGTGGCCTCTGGAAGAGAACCACGAGGAACATAATGAGGACTGCTGCAGTGCCCTTGCAAGACGACAGTCTGCCATATGAAATAACCATGACTGTGCAGACCGGGAGGTTAGTGAAACAGCAAGCCTGAGACTGACACGAAGGGGAGCTCTGCCACTGGAAAGGGCTCTGGCAGTGGCTGTGTTTTCTCATGACTCCAATAGGAGGAACAAGAAAACATTTCAGTTTGCTCTGAAATGGAAAATGGATGCTTGGATGTTTTTCCCTTCCAAAACAATCAAACAAACCCCCCAACAAATTTCATCCCATGCTGTGATACTGCCTTTGCCCTGAAAAGCTCTGTTTTCAAACACTTGCAAGAAAAGCAAAGGCTGGAAAGAACAAAACAAATTCACATTGTCGCCCTGGCACCCCTTCAGCCTGTCGGACCCCTGAGGTGAGGGTGACACATGTGTGGCTCCTCCCTCTGCCGGGAGACTTGAACTGTGTGAGCACCCCTGGGTGACCAAGCCCTCACAAGCTGCCGCTGCATCTTCTCACATCTGTGCAAACACTTCTCTTGAAAGCAGGACTTGGACCTCAGGTGTCCCATTTGTGAGTCCCCTGGACTGGGCCCTCTGTTTCTGAATCGCAGTGCCCCACGGCGGTGAGCTGGCAGGCACCCACTCACAGCCTGGTGGCTTGTCAGAGAGGCTCACAGCAGAGGGGACCTGAGTGGTCATGGGCAAAATCCATCAGCAGAGCAGAGCCAGCATTCACAGACTTCAGTGATCTAGCTGAGGAGCTCAAATAAGTGAGGACAACACTGCATCATCCCAGGGTGCAGTCTCACAACCGCCAGTGCCAGCACCACAACAGACCGCTGACCTTCCTGCTCCATATCCCTGTCACATCGTTTCTACTTCTACTGAAGCAATGAAGCTCCTCAAACATGCAATACAATTTTAAGTACTTTTGGAGGAACCCTTTGAAGGAAGCTTAGCTGAGGGAGGTGAGCTAACCCCTCTCTGAAGTATTTTATTTTGCACTCACTGCAAACCTGCCTGGTCTTGTCAACACGTCTTACCTTGAAGTGGCTCCTTGTGGCTCTTCTCAAGGAAAACTATTGTCCCATGATAAAATCTGGAGCTAAAACCTCTAAGGCTAGCCAGGATTGTCACTTGCTTTGACAGGAACATCCCTGGGAGGAATGAGCCTCTCTAATGCCAGTTTGGCTGCCAGTCCCTAGCCACACTGAGGCAAAGCACACTGAAGTGGTAACACAGGGTGCAGAGCACCTTCAAATGCTTCTCTGGGGATACACACTTGATGGTACAATAAAACAGCTACACAGGAGGGAAAACAATTTAAAGAAAAGAAAGGAGTACTAGGAAACCTTCAAGCGATATCAGACCCTTTGGTTGTCCTTGAAATCAGATAAGACTGATGTAATTGAAAGTCATACCTTTTCTCTACCCACTTCAGAATTGCCCAAAGCCCTGGGAGGGTAAGGGCAGGGAAACTGTCCTTATTGCCTGCTGCAGCCCCTACTCCCTCTTGTGGTTTGGATGGGGATGGAAGGTCTGGGGTGAATAAAGGTGAGCAGAGCACATTGCAGCCTGGCATTGCTGTGCCGCTGGAATGAACGGACAGTGCCGGGAGAGCCATGACACTAGAGGAAGGTCTTGAGAGGTTAGGCCATGTTTTTTTTTCCAGGAATCATTTCGTTTGTGAATGAGGAGAAGCCAACAGTGCCTCAGCTAAATCACTGATTTCTTCCATTGTTAAGTGTCTTCCAAGTCAGGGAATATATCTTCCCCTCATGTTTGTATATTCTTCCCTTGCATAAGCCTTCAAAACAATACAGGGCCTTTATACACATATTTTCCAGGACTACACCCATCTGTTGCTCACTGCCCATCAGAGATCTGGCCATTACATGTCCCAGGACAGTCTATAAGTAAATAAGGAATTGTTCCATGACTGTGGTGTTGTTTGCATCACCAGCCACCTTTTACTTCTATCTACTGTCTTGTGTGGCCTCCTGTCCTTGCTTAAGGGGTCAGGAAGAAGACATTGACCTAAAGATCTTGATGTTGGGAAGGGTTGAAAATTACCTTCTGGCAAGAAGGCAGTAATGAGACATGCAATTCCTGCCACAAAGTTGCTTATTGCGAAGGGAAGTCGCCGGCCAAAGCGATCAATTGTCACTAAAATTAGGAGAGCAGCAGGCAGCTCAACAGCTCCTGAAATGAAGAAGTCCAGGTAGAGGTTTCCTCCAACAATTCCTAGGCGCATGACAAGCCCTTGGTAGATCAGGGCACTTGTGAACCTAGACAGCAAAGGGAAAAAATACTGAGAGGCAAACAAATGACTGCAAGCAGCTGAAAAGACCCTAAAAGTCGTGAGGGGGTTATTCTTGATAACACCTCACCCTTGTAACAAGGAGCACTGAGGTGGGCACTCACCAGGCATACATCAGGATAAGCGTGTTTCTCCTCATCTGAGGTGTCCTCACCAGATCCAGAAAGGAGGGATTGCTGACCTCTGCGTTGCTAACAGTGATCTGAGGAGAAAGACAAGCAGCAGAGTGAGATGTCAGATGTCAGGCAGGCGCTGGAGCAGAGTTTCTAAGTAAATGCAGTGCTCAGCAGTATTTCAGTCAAGCGAGCAAAGGTGTTGATGAGTTGGTTTGCTGCTTTTAGCACTCCAGAGCAGTGTGCAGTTCTGGGAAATAGCTTACAGCTGAATACAGCTGCTGGTTTTCCTTAACAAAGACCATGCCAAAATTGGAAAGAAATCCCAAATCTTGACTGGAGAGTAGAAAAATGATTTCCTAAGAGTAAACTGAGAGAAATTGACCTGGAATGCCTTGAAAGACAATAAATGGCCTTTGCAATGTCATGGTCACTTGGAGTAGAGAATGTCACAGGATGGGCAAAGCAGTGAGTTGTGAGAAGGCTGCTGGTAATACACCTGGGCAGCAGAAAGTAAAGAGAAGTGTGAGAAAAATCAGATCTATGAAGGGGCTTGGGCGCTTCAAAACTTAACTGGTGAAATTCAGAGGCACTTAAAATATAAAAGCACTATCATGAGCAAGGCTTTTACCCTAAACAACTAAAAATCCCACAAAGTATGAATTAACAGTTCTCATATGCCTAGGAGTTATGCCCAGCCAGCAGGTTTTAACCATGATGGGTCAAAGGGACACCCTGACCAAGGGGTTCCCCAAGCTGGCCAGCAACTGGGGGAACATACAAGGGGAAGAATCAGTCTACTCCTGTCAAAGATGTTGCCCTTAATTTGTTTCCCAAGCAACTACTATAGGTATTTACAATACATAATAATACTAATACACATGCTGGCAGTCCTTTGGTTATGTTCACTTTGCAGGTGAGGAAGACAAGGAAGAGAAGGCACAGGTGGTTTTAGGCAGAGACCAATATGGGTCTGCCCAAGAACTGGCAGCCACAGCTGGGGTTTCCATCAGCTCTCAGAGAAGCTGTGGGAAACATGGGGTTAAAACTGATGCGTCATTTTGAGGAGAACTCCAGGCAGCCTGGTTGCTGGGACTCCCAGTTGTTGCCCCCTCCTGCAAGGAGCCCTAAGAAAGCAGATGGAGGAGCAACCCCTTCTCTGCAACCAAAGCACCCACTGCCCTTCACCTATGCCAGGAGCCCTAGGACACAATCCCAGCCCATGGGGAGACAGGGTGAGAAGACAGAGAGGTATGTGGGATCACACACATCATTGATGAGACAACAGGCAAAGCTCAAGGAATTTCCTGAGGGGCTCCTCAGCCATGCCCACAGCTCTTCTGTGTTGTTCACATCAGAAGATAGCACAGTGAGATTTGGCTGGCTGAATTTAAGCATGACTTTTTCATAACTAAGTGCCACAAAACTTGGACAAAAAGTGGACAGAGAAATGCCACATTTGTTTGAACTTCCTTTCTACTCCCTCTTGCTTTTCTTTTGCAGCCAGAGTCAGAAGTTTTCTTCAAAGCACTGCCACTACTGTTGCATGCCAGAGCGCTTTGTAGGACAGGCTGAGGTTGCCAGGTTTCTGCACTGCTCTTGGACTCTCTCATAATATGGTTATAAAGCTTCCATGACTTGTTTATAAGAGCAGGCTGCCAGCCATCAGCTGTGCCTTTGTGCAAATATGGTTTTAGTCCTCCAAAGGACCGAAGATAAACTCAACATGGCTGTTACCATATATTTTTATGTCTTAATAAAGTCATAATAACCCCAAGCATGACTGACCATTTTTTATACATGAAGAAAAAAAAATCACTGTGGAGTCAATGATTTGTTGGGAAGAAAATCCTCTTTTTGTTCCTTGAAGTCAAGGAGAGCTTTGCTATTCACATCACTGCAGCCAGGAATTCTAAGACAGAGCCCATGTTTCCAAGATACGCTATCTGGAGACTCTGCAGGAAGTTTTGTAAATAACTTCCATGACATTTTTATGTCCCATCAAATTACATCTCAGTTTTTCTGCAATATTTTTTAAAGGTTCCCCAGAGCACAGACAGATAATTCTGCACATCCTTAACTCTGCACAGGAGAGTACATGCATGTATATGTGTAATATTTATGCATGTACATTAATATATATACTAGAAATATCTATGTGTAAAGGGAGAGGGGTTTTTGATCCACAACTCTCTCAAGGAGCAGTCCTTACTCAGCTGGCCACAGCTCAGTCTGCTTTTGGACAGAGACCAAGAGATAATTACAAGCAACTAGGAAAAAAAAAAAAAAACAGTTTATAAAATACAAAAAAAAAAAAAGTTAATGAGTTCTGTACAGAGCTGAACTGTACCAGTGTTGTAACTCAGAAAGCAAAATAAAGAAATGTTTATCTGTTTTTATACAAAGGTCATTTGTGGCTTCTGCATGCCAATAAAAACACAAGGCTGTTATGTCCAGAGCCACGCAAGGGAGCCAGCCAATGAAACTGTTCTAGAGGTACTGGAAAATCTTAGCCAAAATGCACTGAAGGATAACATCTCTCTCTTCTCACTGTCCCTCCACACCTGCACCTCTCTGCCTGAAATTCTGGAGCTGCAACATGAAAGAGAACTCTGACGTGACTTAAGGCAAGAAATACACTCGATCCCCCACTAACACGCTTCCTGGAGATGCTCTCTCTCCTCTGGGCACAGCACCAAGGATGACAGACATTGTGTATTGAAAAGGTCCTGGGAAGAGATCCAGTGTGAATCTGGGTGTGTGGAGGTTAATCTTCTGCAGCTGTGAGGGGCTTAGGGGCATGAGGTGGAACGCTTCTAAAAGAAATTAAATATGACTTTAAGCAATAAGTAGTGAAAGACACATCTCCATTCTGATGTGAGGCTCAGAAAATGCTCACGTCTAGCGTGAGGCAGCAGGTGCAGGAGTGCAGGGATGAACATGAAGGGAGAGCTGCAGCAGCACAAATTTCCCACTACATTTCTTGGGCACCGGGTAATGCTGACCAGGACAGGAGAACCTCAGTGAACCTCTAGCACAATGAGCAGATGTAGCCATTTCTCTCTCTTTAGTCAGTCTCTTCAGTTTGTTTCTCTCTTACTGATTTCAATCTGCAGTCCTCCAGTTGTGCCAGAGGCTACTCGGACGTGCCTAGCACAGCTCATTCTGTTTTGTGGGACAGCTGAGGGTGATTTTCTGACCTTGTCTGGTATCACAGTGATGCCCTGATGTTAATAGGAGAAATGGCTCTCTAATTTCTGGCCCAGCCTATTACTCCTCATCAAAGCTCACTCTATCACAATGCTTCACTAATGTACAACAGTCTTATTCTTTATATCCCATTTCTTGGCTAAAGAAGTAATATATAACTTTTTCACTGACAACTCCTCCCTATCGTTAACTTTTGCCTGCTACCCTGAACAACATAACGTTCAAAAAAACCTTCATTTTTGAAGTTTTTGAACAGATCGTCTCATTGATCTTTGTAGTTTTGACTTTTGACTTTACAAAATCATTAGTCCAGATTCACCTATCTTAGGAGGTATAGCATAGGTCAGGGCCCAGCTTCTCTACAGAGCCTGTTGTATGAAGTTTAACTTGCCAGAGCTGTTATTAACTGTCATTAACATACACTTCATGAAGTGAAAATATAATGGAATATTGGTATAAATAAGCTGTCCATTTCTATAATACTTCTGTTGTCATATACCTCTTCCTGTGTGCACTTCATGCAGAGTCTATATTTATAGCAAGAATGTTCTTGAATGAGCAGAACTGCTTAGTCTGAGTGCCTGATTTATGAAGCGTTCTTCTTACCAGATAAATAAAATTCTGTGCATTTGGAAACAGCTATCTGGTGTTTCAAGAAGAGAGTTCCAAACGTTATTGCTTGGGGTTCATCCAGAATTTTATTCTAGGATTTTGGTGAAGCGTTTCCACTTTTTTTTTTTTTTTTATGATAAGCTGGTCTAAATTCTTACTGTCTCCCTTGATAAAGAAGAGCAATGGGAAAGAACTAGGTAAGATATGAAGCTGTGGGAACCCAGGCTGCCAACTACCTGCTACAAAGCATAGACATCATGATGTCCTTTCCTGACAGGACACACCAGTCCTCTCTGAACACTGCCAACCCAAAGTCTTTTCCTTTAGACTAAGTGACACTCTAATTAAAAATCACACTTGGTAATTTTGTATATGTGTGAGAATGAATGTATACGCATATGCAAATATGTAGGCTATATGCATATGCTACTACTGTGTACTCAAAGATGGCCATTTTCTGTAACTAGTTTCTTTTCAATATGAAAATAATTTCTAAAAGCGTGTTTAGCTAGTCGCCTTCAGGCTAGTAATCTGCCGGTGTTTTCCCTGTTATAGATAATGATTTCAAACATTACTGTTAATAGCAGTTAATCTCTAAACCTGTTTTTTTCTGGAACAAAACCCCATTCACATCTGTTATCATTAGTCCATGGGGCCAATACAACGGGAAACATGTTCTACATGTTTCTACAGGCTATGCTACCCAACAAAGCGAGGCAAATGTTATAATGACATAAAGTGTTATGTGAAATGCATCAGTCCTTTCAGCTCTGTCAAGACCACTTTTCAAAGGATTCTAATTGTAACATATACTTTCCTATTTTTAAACAGTGACAGTGCTTCCCATATTTTGAATTTTTCAGCATGTTTTCCCTAATAGGGATGGAAGCAAATTGATATTTAGAGTCGTGTTTTCTACATGATCTTCTGTTTGGGTTGTAGAAGAAAGTTATAGCAAAGGAGCCAGAGAAGTGGATCCTTCCATCTCCACTCACTCTGTCAGTTTAAACTGTAGCTGCAGTGAAATACCATTGGACCTCAGGCTAGTTTCACATATTTCCATAAGGTTTTCTAAAGTAGGAGTGTTGCAAATGAAAGACTCAACTCACTGTTTTGCAAAATCCCTTTTTTAGCCTGTATCTTTCCACCCAATATGCTTTTAACCCTCTTGCACATAACAATGTAGGTATGGGACTGAAAATCTTGTTCTGGTGTGACACTACAAGAGTTTTGCCCACCACACAAATCAAACTGAACCTTCAAAAGATTAGGAAAGCTTAGAGAAAACTCTAGCTCAGACAGATGACAGTACCTCTGAGTAATGTGGTGAGAGATATTTCCCATTGTGTTTTGCAATGTCATGCATGATTTTTAATGCCTTCTCTCCCTTTTTGCGTGTCAGGAGCCAACGTGGAGATTCAGGAACGAACCTGTAAGAACACAGAAGTTATTAACAGGGGTTTCATACATTACTACCTTAAGTAAAGAAAATCCTTTGCCTTTTTCCAGCCTTTATACCCAACACATCGATTTTTCAGTCTTTTGGAGACCAAACTCTTTTCCAGCCAGTCTCCCATACAATATTTCATCCTTGAGGATCAGAAGGGAGAAAATAGACTGTATCAATGCTCTGCAAAGTTGGAAAAGGGAGAAAACTTCTCAGGTGTAAAAGACTTCCCTCCCTTCTGTTTCAGTCTCTGCTAGCCCACTGTTAAGATGACTCTCAGTTTAAAAGTGCCATGGCAATGACAGGCAACGTTTGAAGAAGAAGTACTATGTGCAAGAAGAGGATATGAGGCTTAGTTTCTTTGCATTCAGCCCACAGGATTGCTGGAGTCCCCTGGGATGAATGGTCACCTAGGCATAGTGCTCTGCTTTCTATTACCCATACTGCCCAAATCATGGGACCTACAGGGCAAGATTGAACTGAGTACATAATTAGAAGTAAAGGTGGAAACAATGTCTGATGGGAAAAGCAGACAAGTTAAAGAGATCTGGGCAAGTTAAACAGAGAAACAGCCAGTCCTGGGCTAAGAAGCAGCAGTGCAGGGTTCTTGGAAGGACTGGCTGTGGCTGATGGCAGAGACAGACCCTGGGCAGAAAAAGGAAAGTGTGTGTCTGTGATTCACTAAAAAACATTTAGAAAGACAAAATCAACAACATACAGGTGTCTTCTTCCTAATTTACATCTTGCACACTAGAGACTTTGGACCACTGTGGGCATCTCAAGGTGCTCAAATAGCAACAGTAATAGCAACAAGAGCAACGATTGTAATGTTACCAGTAGTAGACCAGGAAAAGGAAGTTGGGCAGTGAAATGGCCAGCTGGATCCCCTGCCAAGTGGGAACCAAGTAGGCAATTCCAGGAAGAATCATAATTCCCAGGGTGAAAAATATCTGTATCACGATCCCAATGATCCGCTGGGAAGAACCGACGATCTCTGTTACTGAAGAGATAGAAAGCCAAAATAAACAACACAGAAACAAGCCTAACTCAAAAGAAGAATATTAGTGGTGGAACATAGGAAAGGATAATACTGTATCAACTCACAAATCTGTCTAGCCTAGCATCTTACATTCAGTTGTTTAAGTGTGTCACTGAAGTTGTCTAGGGCAAGCATGGGTTATACTTCTCCATCAACTCACTCACAGGTCTTCAAACAGAGAGGTCTCTGACTGCATGTTAACTAATTAATTAAACAGGGTCAGCACAGGGGTTTGAGACCGCATTATCATCATGCTGAGTGGTAAATTTCTTAACAATCTCCCTGGCACTATTTTGGCCCATGCCCCAGAGAAGAGGATCCTGTGGCAGGGGCTGCACCCAACAGTTAATATGGGCAAGACTTCTGTCAGAAAGAGTTTAGCCCTACCATGCTTATTTGCTCTGAGGGCTGAGGTACGGCCCACAGCTTGTTTTATTTATGGCTGAAAATTTCCCTAAAGTCTGGTGGTCTAATCTGAATACTGCAAAATGAAGAAAGAGATGTTCCTTTCTTGTAAAACTTGACCCTTTCAAGGAAGTCAATGTCATAAAACATTTTGCTGGTTAGAGCTCTTAATAATGTTGTAGGATAGGAGCTCACTTTAAAATTAGATACAATGTTCTTGAAAGTGAAGGGGAAAGCAAATTCTGGACCTTTCACCAGACTTTGAACCTGAGCTGCTCGACAGTGAAACTTTGCCCAGAAAACTTAGGTGTTTCTGGACTTTAGATGGTGAGAGGGCTGAGGGGCTTGGTGGAAGCATGTTTGTACCCATGTCCCCATGATGTTCCCAGGTCTCACTGTAACCCTTTATACCTGTTTGCAATTCTGTTCTCACTCACTGACTACATCCAGGCATTTTAAAATACTATCCCAGGCCTCACAGACTACAGTGATGGTACACATTTTTGAGCTATATAATGATGCTTCCACTGTGTTTTGGAATATCACAATAGATTATTGAAGGGCTGGTCTTCTTTTTAAGTAAATCTGATGCATCACCTCTAGTAGGATGCTTTCCTTGGTGCCATCTTATTTCATGTTCTGCAAAGGAGCTGGAAAGTCTCCCTTTCTGAACCTGGCAGTCAATCAAAACACCTTAACAATACCCTTTTCTCATGAACAGCTTGTTATGAAGGAGCTTCATTGCTAAGCCATGACTATAACCTACTAAACAGTCTGGATCCCTGCTGTTTTGATGCTATTTATAAAAAAGCTTCCCTTCCTTCTCCCTTTTCAGGAGGTAATAATTCTAATATTTACCCTGGTAGACAGTACGTTCAGCCTGGCACAGAGCAAAGCCTCCCAGCTAACGGATGATGAACAGCCACCTAGGTGTCTGTCCTCCAAGCGTGGAAGAGCAGTTAACGCCTCTGAGCATCTATGGAAGATGTTCAGACTCTGACAAAGTTAACCATGTCTGTATTTGCACATCCTGTTTGAATCTGGGCTTACTTCATGGATTTTGATAATCTTGGTGATCTTCTATGTAATAAATAATAATAATAATAAACAACTCTATATACACACATTCCACTCCTCCACCTCTTAATTGTTTGTTAATACCCTATCCCTCCCCATTGGAGTCCATAGATTAGATAGCCATAAAAGCCCTCAGATAACATCAACAGAAGCATTGTATTGCTGCTGAATTGCCTACTACCGGCTGCACACAGTCATATTCAGGAGAGCAGAACCAAGACAGATCTGAAGGATGTGGCACTCTTGCTGGGCTGCCCTTGTGCATTACTTCTTCCTCACTCTTCTCCATTGGAACTCATGAGATCAGGCAGGCAAGTACATTGCTGCTCATATCTATCTCATACCTGTACTCAGTACTGAAAAGAGTTTGCACTTGCAGCCGTTCTCAGAGGCCACTTCTGTATTAGTAAATGAGCAGACATTGCCAGGCGAGGAAACTACCTTGTTTAGCTGCTAGAGGGGTCCCTGGCATGGTTTGGACTCAGGCCAGTGCCTGTTTCCCCAAATACTGAGTTCTGGCATGAGCCCAGACCAAAGATCGTGCCAAGTTGCATTTTGTATACAGTCACCTTGTCTTGCAGGATAGTGCATGAAAAGGATGAACTTGGGTTATTCATCATCTGCTGCCCCCAGGGCCAGTGCTTTGTTCCAAGGAAAAATTATTATCAAGAGCAGACGTAGCCAACTCTTTGTCCTCCATCCCTCAGTCCCCAGCTTTTCCTAACCAGGAAAAAAAAAAAAAAAAAAGGAAGATAACAGCTCTCACCGATCACATAGCATGTCATCCAGGTTCCCTTGGCAAACACACCTTGGAGAAAACGGAAGATCAAAAATACAGTAAAGTTTGGAGCGAATGCTACTATGATTCCACATATCCCATCCCCAAGGCAGGAGAGCAGATAGATGAGGATTCTGCCATATCTGTTGAAGAAAAGGAAAAGAAAGTGAAAATCATGATAAAGATTTTTTCTTATCATCTCATTTTAATGTTAGATCCCAAGGTGCATTTTTGAGACCTGCCTGGTTCCAAATAGAGGCTGCCTGAAATTTTGTACTGTTTGCCCCAGGATATGAAGCTCTTTTCCCTATGGTAGTTATCCCTGTCTTGACATCACTGATTTTAAAACTGGTGATGCCCATTGTATTTTAGAAAACAGTTTATATTTTTGTAGCTGAACTATGGCCTATACATTTCAGTTCATAATTTTGATACCGTTGAATGAAGGAAAATTTTGTTGGAGATTTCTACTTTCATAAATTAGTCTCCTAATCTTAAGTATAGCCAGCTCTGTTAAAACAAGCCATTTCTTCTTTAGTTACTTTATCTGATTTTCCAGTGTTTTGTTTTGGGTTAAGACCACCTGTTTTTCACGTCTGCCTAGCATTTTCAGGAATCTCATCTTCCAGCAAACCGTGTCATAAGCAGGTGAGCTGAAGGTAAGCCATAATCCAAGAAGAAAAAAAAAAAAAAGAAAAAAAAAAAAAACCTTTCCTGTTTCCTGCAATTGTATAGCAACTGTGTCCTTGGAATACAACTAGAATTTCCATCTTGATCTCTTCTGCTGTTGTTATTGTTGCCGTTTTAAGAAGAAATTGTGAAAAATTGTGAAAACTGGTGTAGCTGTTTACCATATCAAAAAGTATTAGTGAGAATAGGTTTGTTCATTTTGTTCTAAAGGTTTTATGAGAAGAATTGATATGGGACAAAGACCAGGGTATTTTCCGTCAGGTCAATTTTGTTGAGTGCTGTCAAGGAGTGTCTAATGGTCTGGCTGTAGCACATTCCCTGATTACTATCAAGGTACAATGTTCGTAGTTGTACTGTAATTACATTATCATTAATACACAGGTACTCCTAGACATAATATCTTATTTTAATAATTAGCCACAATATCTCTCCATTTACACAGTCTTAAGGTACCAGTATCATAACTGCACAGCCAGACACTGAGCAGAGATATCTAAAGTTAGCCAGTGCCATGGCATCTTTTCCACCTTCCTATATTCCTTACTCGTATATCCCTTGGAAAAATCAGGTTTTCCTTTAAAGTATTTTTGTTTGGTAGTTTAAAATTTGTTATCTGAGATGACATTCTGGATAATTCTATAAGCATTCCTTCTTACAAAGAAATCATACTTTAAGTTATTATTATCATTACCACAAATACCAAGGAAAAATAGAACAGTCAGATAGAATGTATTTTATGAAGAAATATGCTCTGCCAGTGAAATCATCAGTGGTGCTCTCAACCAACACATCGTTTGCCTGTCAGTAATCACCAACACAAAGCAGAAGCCAGGCTCCTTCTTTCACTTTAAGAGCAAGGTAGGGCTAGTGGAGGCTCCCAGCTCTGGAGTGGGTTGCTGCCCAAGCCTGATCATCATCCACATCTTTTCCTTAGCATTCATCCAGCCCTGACACATCTAAGGACAGTATGGAGCCATGAACTCGATGGTCGGCGTATGATTCCATCATAGGAAGTGAAGATTACTAGCTGAGTTTTCTTATCTCAGACTGGGGATATTCACCCAAAATGAACTAAATCTCCAAAGTGGTCAAACATGCTTACTGCAAGTCACTACAAGTGACTTCATCTCCCAAAATCTGAAGGACAGCAGTGCTTATACTTTACCTGTCTGCCGCGTAGCCGAGGGTGAATGCACCAGCCAGAAACCCCAGATTGAGGATAGCCTGTGAGAGATCTAGCATCCAGGAGCGGCCGCACACAAGGTTATACTGTGGGAACAAGGGAGAGGCGTAAGCACCCCAGGTAGGTTATTCATCACCCCCAGAACAAGGTGTATAGAAACTGCATAGGGCCAGGCAAGAAGGGAAAGGATGGAAAGACGGACGGGGTCCACTGGAACTGGAGTTGTGGGCACTGTGGATTCACATGTAGGAACTGGGTGGTTTGGTGCAATGGGGGGGGTTTGTTATTGTCTAAGCTCCCTGAAGAGGAGGCTGAGGGTATCTGACAAACATTTCTCCTTCCCAACTATCTCCCTCCTGTCTCCCTTTCTGGTCATCTCTGCTGTTTCAAACATGTTTGTTCAACAAGCGCCAGTGAACCAGGGAAGTGCAGCAGCCTTAGCAAGCTTCAGCACTCTTCAAGCTATTGTTAAGATCGAGGGAAAGCTCTTCCTTGCCAAACGGATGTTGTATTTCGTACATCAGTTGTCCAGATAGAGAAAAAATATTGCTCTTATGCAAACCAAACACAACACTCTTAAGACTTGCCAAGGCAAAGGCAAAGCTACAACTTTGTTTAGTGCAGAATAAGGGTGCACAGCTATAGCTAACAAAAACTGCAGCTTATAGAAATGGTTTAATTATTTTTCTTATTGCCTCTTGGATAAAAGCAAAAACATGTGGCTGCTGAGAAAACTGAAAGCAGATCTCAGTCAGTTTGGGCATATTAAATATGTGCTTTTTTGGTGTAGCTTTCCCTGACTTTTATATTCATTATACTGCAGTAGGCATAACTTTACACACTTTTTACTTTTTAACACAACATTAGATTGGTGCGTGTTTGAAGAATTCATTAGCAGGGATAGGGATGGGCAGGGGTGGAGTGCAGGGGGATGTGGGGAAGAGGGAGGAAGACAAAGAGACTAGGAAGAAAAACTGTGAAAAAAAAAAAAGTGAAAAAAAAGTGAAACTAAAAATAAATGTTGTCCAGACAACATGTTGTTTGAAATTACTTTAGAGGTTTGTTGAGAATAAGTAGAAAGCAACTGCTGGCTGCCAAGTTCTGCAGTCCATATGGGAGTTGGGAGGTTTCGATCCATACCTGAGGAAACCTTATAGGAACAGTGCAGCTTCAAGCCAAGGGAAGCGACAGACAATAGTAGCTGCCACCACTTTTGCTTTCATACGTGAGCTGTAAAAAAATATTTCTGTCACTAACAAAGTGCTGAATGTTGGAGCACATGCAGTGTGTCACGTTTGTACACAGCAAGATGCATACCTCAACAACAGAGCTCAAGTTCTGTGCCTGGGCAGGGTGGCCATGGGGTGTTTGGAGAGATTAAGAGCCTCTTCTGTCACCCACAATTCTCCAGACTCTGAAATGTCCTGGTGCCAGCCCCAGCTCTGTCCTAGCCCATTTGCCTGTTTTGGTGCCCAGTGAGTACTACATGGGCCTGGGATTTCAGACGTGCCTACACAAAGGACACACCAGGCACTCAGATTTAGGTTTCACTGAGCCTGAATCTGGCTTAGTTTTGGTGCCAAATGTAGTGTTTGCACTGTCACTGACAGTAACTATAACAGATTTCTGTTTTTAGTTATGATGATTCTACTGGAAGTCCAGGACGTGGGTTTGCTTGTGGGATTCTGCTTTTCTTGAAGTCACAGATCTGGGAAGTTTGTGACTGAGAACTGCAGCTTCCAGCTGGCTCTCACAACTAGCAGGAACTTGGGCCAAGGAAACCCACAGGTTCCCAACCCGATGGATATCCCAGCCCCACCTACTGTACACAAAGTCATGGCTTTGGTGTCAGCCTCAGTGCTCTGGTGAGCCTGACTAGGCACCTCTCAGCAAGTGAGGCCATTAGCATCTGGCTTCCACTTCTGTAAATCTCGACCAGGGGCTGCAGAAAGTTCAGCTTCCTCTGGGAGAAATGAAATCTCTTCTCAGTTATCATATTCAAGAGCTATTGCAATGCTTTCCTAAAATAGCCTAGACATAGAGCAGCACATTCAGACTTCAAATGCTGCTTAACCTCTTGCTTTTTGGAAACAATGAAAGTCCTAGAAAAGAGCATTAAAGGATGTGGCTTTGTAAAACAGTTTGTTGATAAGAATAACCACTAAATTAAAGCAGCAATGCAATTGACTGTGACGGCACATGTTGAGACTCTCAGAGGAGCATCTGAGGCCACCTGCAAAGGTTACCAGAGGGTTAAAAGTTAGCAACAAGTAAGTGCTGGCTTCAAAAGTGTGCTGCTGAAGTGTAACAGGGAAGGAAATGACCACATGAAGAAGTAGGCAGAGAGGGCAAACAGGAAGAGTGGCTTCAGATGAGCTCCAGGAAACCTCTTTGACCTAGCTGTACCAAGCCAGAAACCTCACAGGATGTGTGCCCAGTGTGGGACCCCCAGCCAGGGCCCGTGCTGGCACTGCCATCTACACACCATAGGGACCATCTGGACAGATGCTGGACTTGTTGTACATGTGAAGATGTGTGTATATCGCCAGGTCAGCAGGGCCTTGGCACAGCTCCTCTGGCCAGCCAGGCCTGCATTTCAAGCACAGCAATGTGTTTGAGCTGGCAGCTGAATGCTGCTGCTCGGCTGAGCTTTGGCACAATGCAGCCGCTGCTCTCATGGGACCTCAGTCTGCACCTGTGCTCCAGCTCTGAACATGATTTCACATGAACCTTCGCACTACTTTATTCTCCTTCCAGCAGAAACCTGTGGAGTCAGCCTGGAAGTGCCATTCCCCAAGAGAGGCAGAGAGGAGTCCTCACACATCTCTGCTGGCAATCCTCAGGAAAAACAGAGAGATCGAGCTCGTGGCCTGTGGAGCAAGTAGCCTCTCCTGAAGGTTAAGATCACTCCAGCACCTCACAAACCTCTTATCAGCTCCTTGTCAGATCAAGACCTTGGAGAGAAATATCAGGCTGGGAGATTGGCAGAGAGGGCTTCATACAGGAGTAGATGTAAGAGCCCTCACAGGCTTGCCTGAGTGAGAGAGCAAAAAGTCCTCTGACACTTCTGATTGCTCCTACAAAAGATGGTCATGAGAGAAGATTCACCCTCGTAAGTCAAAACAAAGAGAAAGCAGGGAACCAATTAAGAGCATTACTGCCTTGCCAGAAACACCCATAAACGAGTGTGAGAACAAAATTAAAAACTCATGTTATAACTGAACTGCTAAAGCAATGTCAAAGTGAGATGATGTTTACATGGACATCAAAATCCATAAATAAAAACATTGAAAAACACTTAAAATCTGTCGTTAATTTCAAGCCCAAAACTTCTAACACCTAAAAGCTGTGTTGGAAGCATGTACTTTTGATCCTTTTTCAAAGTATATTTTTAGTCTTTAAATAATTTGATCCCTCGTCACTATAAACAGGCAGTGAATAAGCAGTCATGAAAGAGGGTGGGAGAACACGTGCCAGAAACATACAGGGAAAAATGTGCTTACTGGAGAACACTCTTTCATCTCAACATTAGTCTCAGATGACTTAGGCGACAGCTGAAACCTGCTCTTGCCTAGCAACATAGTCAATTTTTTGAATATTCTGGGAAATAGGAAAATACAGGAAACTTATAGGAAGCTATGTGCTCTTTCTGGAGAGATTAGTGATGACACACTAACCTGTACCACCTTATTCAAGCTCACTCAGGACAATGCAGCAGAAAGGGTATGTCACCGTGTACTGCATTCAGTCCCCTTAGCTCCATAGACTTGAAATTTAATCGTAAAAACATTTACCGCAATGGGAAAGGGAAGGGAAGGGAAAGGGAAAGGGAAAGGGAAAGGGAAAGGGAAAGGGAAAGGGAAAGGGAAAGGGAAAGGGAAAGGGAAAGGGAAAGGGAAAGGGAAAGGGAAAGGGAAAGGGAAAGGGAAAGGGAAAGGGAAAGGGAAAGGGAAAGGGAAAGGGAAAGGGAAGGGAAGATTTAGGTTATTTTCCCCTGCTCTGAAGCCTACTTGGTGGCCTGTTGTAGCACTGGCTACATCTAGAGCCTGTTAAAGCCTTGCCATCTCCTCACAGCAATCAAGAGGTGAGCTAGCTCGGCCAGCTAGCCCAGCTAAGGGCACGTCTCCTTCCTCAGCATTTCCCTACTCTCAGCTAGGTGCCTCACTGCACAAGTGCTCGCACCCAGAACAGCACTGCCCACAGCTTGTCTCGGCATCCAGTGCTCGGAAGGACATCCCAGTGCCACTGGAGGCCTGAGCATTAACATGAAATCCCAGGGCACACCACCCTGTGGTGTGACTGGAAGGAGTGACACTGGTGCACTTTGCTGATCTCCAAAGCAGCAGCAAACCACCTGAGCTAGATCTCTCTGCAAGAAGGAAGAGGTTTTGCACTGGGCCTCTCCATTTCATTAGTGGAGCAGTATTTATAAAAGGAGTGGGAAGTGGTTAAGATGAAACAGAAGAAATGCTCATACATGACTAATGACCAGGAAATATAGCAGCTGTGGCAACCTCTCACTTCCCCATAGTTCTAGCTGGAAGCAAACATTTTCCATTCCACTTTGATATACAGACTAACAGCAGATTTGTAATTCCTTGTACTTGAGAGGACTTATGCACTGAGATAGTCCCAGAATACTTCAGCACACCTCTGCCTGCAGAAATTCATTGCCTTAAAAGACAACATGTCATTGAAAGCTCCTCAAACATTGCACCTTTGAGTAGGAGTTTGGAAGAGCTTTTATTAACTGTCACAATTAAATTTCAAAATGATGGGTAAAACTCTTTATTCAATAAAGAGATCCACAGAGATCCATCAGCCCAGTTCCAACAGCACAGGGAAAACCCACACGTGTTGAGTGGCATCCATACAAGTGGCCAAACAGAGGCTAGTTTATCATCCCACTCCAAGTGACAAAGATTTTATGACAGGGTTCGTTGTTAAAGGAAAACTGGGGAGATGCACACAGTAGTTTATTTGTTGCTGAGCAACTTTTCTCCCATCTCTTCCATCCTCTGGGCAGTCAAATTGTTATTTTTTGTTATCATTGAGCCTCCTAGGACAGAAAACCTTCTGTGTCTTTCCCTTTTCTCTACCCATGGCCAAAGCAAGAGGGGGTGGAGAAATGTATCATCTCCTAAACAAACAGCAGCTCTCCAAAATACAATAAGAAAACTCAAGGCTCAAACCCTCAGCCAGTCTCAGCTGGCTCAAGTGCAGTGACAGAAACATGACCCCACTGACGTAGCCCATGCAGGGAACTACTCCAGCCCCTCTCATACACGGAAGCTTAGAGTTTCATAAGGAATTTAGCAATTGCTTCTCTCTCTGCTCATCTGTCTGCCCTTTTCCCCTTCCCTTTACCGCTTAATAGTACTCCCTCCATGACGGTAGAAATAAGGCAGGGTCCCGCTCTGCCAATGACAATTATCATACTAGATCAGTGCGTTGAGGGTGAATTGTGGTGTTTATTGTGTCAGAGGAGGAGAGCAAAAGGACCAGCTGTGCTTTATCCACCCTGAGCAGCACTGCCACAGTATCCCCTGCTCTGAGGGACTGCAAGAACTCTGAGACAAACATTACTGCTCTGCTTGCAGGTTCTTCTGCAAATGTTGGCTGACCGTCGTTTTCTGAGACAGCTGGCAAGCAGAGAAGTGAGAAGATTTATTCACAACAGGTGCAACAGGATATGTTTGGATGATCATTTGTCCACCTCAGACCTCACACTTCAGCAATAAATCATCGCCAGGTCTCCAAATGACATCATCTGCAGTGTGGAGACTTGCTGCAGACAGGGCATGTTGGAATTGGTCCCTTCTGCTGAGCTCCTGCCAGCCGAGCTGCTAATAAGCCCCAACTATGCCAGCTGTGCTGGAGCTGCTGATGAGCGCATAGACTTTCCTCATCCGATCTATCTTCCGCCCAGCCAGACAACCCAGCCTGCAGGTGTGACTGTAATTCATGCGCATGCCTGCACGAGTCATCGTCGCCAGAAAGCGTCTGAATAAAATACCCACCACTTTGCAGACTCTTACCTTTTGCAGAGTGCTTGATATTCCCTGCTAGGACTAAAGTGCACAGTGCCAAAGCCCGGCAGTATTAAAGGTCAACAACTCAGCACAGTTTCCTGGAGGAATTAGGCTTATTGACTTCTGTGTGTCCTGTGTACATGCGGCCTTTCACTGCAAGTCTTGCAATGACTGGCTGGTTTTGATCAAATGAGCTGCACTGAATGCCAAACAGTATGACAGCTCACAAAGGTAGTAAACCTTCTCTGAGGCAGTGGGGATGCTCGTCATCGAGCACCACAAGGCTCACCTGGCAGGGGATGGCAGGAAGCACCCTTCAGGTGTTATCGGGTCAGGGGGTGAGCTGGGCCGCTCACTCACTGTCCCCAGGAGGGATGGGGAGAGAGGATCAGAAAGGTAAAAGTGCGAGAACTCATGGGCTGAGAGGAGGACAGTCCACCAGGTAAAGCAAGAGCTGGGCTCACAAGCAAAGCCAAGCAAGGGATCCCCTCGCTGCTTCCCATCAGCAGGCAGGGGTTTGGCCGCTCCCAGGCCAGCAGGGCTCAGCACACCGAGCAGCTCCTCAGAGGGACAAACGCCATCACTCCCAACTTCACCCCTTCCTCCTCCTTTGCCCCAGCTGTTATTGTTGAGCATGGTGCCCTGTGGTGTTGGACATCCCTCTGGCCAGCCCAGCTTGTCCTGGCCGTGTCCCCCCCAGCTCCTGGTGCACCCCCAGCCTCCTCGCTGGCAGGGCAGCACCAGGAGCAGAAGAGTCCTGGGCTCTGTGTGAGCACAGCTCTGCAACAGCTGAAACATCGGGGTGTTATCACCACTATTTTCATCAAAAACCCAAAATGTTGCATCATACCAGCCTCTACAAAGAAAATTAACTCTATCCCAGCCAAAACCAGGACACTGATGGATGCAGTGACATCTCCTAGTTTTATGGGGAGCTGCACCAGACCCCACCAAGTTAAATGAGAGCAGGGGGCCAACTGGGCTCAGTCTTCTGCTCAGACCCACCACCAGTGACAGCACCGCATTGGAGGGATCTCTGCCAAGTTTCACACATAGCGTAGCCTTTGCTGATATCTCAGAACCTTTAAATCATCCAAGCTCCAGTTTGCTCAACTCTACTTCAGGCACTGCAGTGCCAGCGGGTGACTCCCACCCTGATCTGGGTGCAGAAGTAAGGACTTGCTCTCAGGGCCCATTGGACATCAGAGGATTTTAAGAGGAACCCTTTAGCGTTGCTCTCTCTCTCCTGTCACTAGACCTAGCTAACTGGCTTTGCCAAGCAATGCTCCTATAATAATTTCTTAACAGATTTTGCTCTTCTCAAATGAGGAAGAAGGAAAGCCTTGGTATGCTCCCAGCACCCCGCTGTACCCCATCACTAAGACTCAGGGCCCCCGCATCCACAGGTGTCTCAGGTACTGCTGACAAAGCAGCAGGGGCTTTTTAATCAGTCTATGTTCCCCCTTTTTCCTCTATTCTCTTCTGATGATGGTATTGTAAGCACCTGCTGACAGATAGCCATCTAAGATGAGATAGCTGCTAGTGAGCAGCATCCTCCGGTTACACAGAAATCAGAGCAGTGACGTCAGGTACTGCAATATCATTCATTTCACATCTCCTTATAAGTCTGTCCCTGCAGCCATAAGATCTAGCTTCTTTGGGGAGCTCAGGACTGCAATAGCTTGTGCTTTGGCTGCAGGATCTGTGCTGTGAAGTGACATCTTCTTCCAGTGAAGGTTTCACATGCCTGCAATTGCCCTCTGCCTCCCCTGCCGTGCTGCAAATCCACACCAGAGCTGTGCTGGCCACAAGCCTGGAAGATCTCCTTCAGTATCGCCTCCTTTTTTTTTTTTTTTTTTTCCTCTCTCTCCCTGAACATGTGCTCTTCAGATTTCCATGTAACTCATCCTTCCTTCTACCTTTCTCTCTTTGGTCACTTGCACTGTTAATTCTGACAGACATAAAGTGCCAGAAATCTTGAGATAATTGAAAGAAACAGAAACATTTCTGCACACACATGGACAAAATGATGCATTTGCGAGCAGACACTTGGGAAAAGAGAAGACTAGTTTGGTGATCTGATTAAGCAGAGCGCAGATCTGCATTAATAACACATTATCAGATATTGAGTTCCTTTCAATAGCTGATTTCAAAGCAACTGAACTGGGATGCGTGTGCCACATGTTTCCTTTTTACATAAAAGAACCGAGCCTCATGGGATGGAATTTGTCTGACAAATGTTGCACAACTGTGAACGATCCCAAGTGCCACAGGCCGAGATGTCCCTGCCACCCCGGTCAGCCAGAGCCCCTCCAGGAGCAGCAGTGACACTGATGGGGGACCTGCTGCCCTGGTGCAGGGGACAGGCAGTCCTACCCTCACAGCCCGGTCCTTTCTGGCTTTGCCAACATGCCCCTTTGGGAGCAGAGGTGGGGAGCACTTCCCCAAGTATCCCCGCATCTCGCCTCCCCTCCACGTGGCCCTGGAGCATCTCCTGGGACAAGGAAAGGGAGGTGCAGCTGGACAAAATCCAGTGAACACTCAGTCCTTCACTCCCATTCACTACAGCAACACAAGCACTGGTTTCGTTTTCTCTAAGCCATACCCAGAGGCTCAGTGCTGCTGGGAAATCACAGTGACTGTTAGATGCACGAACAGCTGCCATAAAAGACAGTGAGCACAACACTTTGGGTGCAACTTACATGCTTCCAGCCACAGCAAGGCTGAAGGGGAAAAATTGAAAGAAAAAAAAAAGTAAAAGAATCGCCTTTTTTTTTTTTTTTTTTAAGCTGTGAAGGGAATGTCTACCACAGCTCACCCAGGTAAAAGACACCAGGACCTAAACCCCCCTGACCCCAGCAGAGTTTTTGGCAGGCAGCAGCACAACCTCCTCGCCATGACCCCACCAGCATTTGCCCTCCCAGGGACCAAAGTTTGACACCAGCTCCCCACGAGACTCTTACAGCCCTCAGAGCAGCCCAGATTTCGGCAATGGCACACAAAAACCAGTGCAGGCACTTTACTCCAGGGCCAGCTAGTTGCTCTTATTTATGCATAGAGCCTGCTAAAAGCTGCTCAGATCAGGTGCAGTGCTCAGGGCATGAAGTTTCTGCTCTGAAGAACCTGCAGGCTGCGAGCAGGGGTGTCCTGGCTGGATGTCCTGGGGACAGGCACCGCATTCTGCTTAGTGTTTGCTCAGGGCTTCGTCTGCTGTGCCCTGCTCTGTGTCTTGGAGGGCACGGCTCCAGTGCAAGCACCAAGTTAAAAGCTAGTGCGGGAGGCTCATGAGACAAGCAGGAGCCGGAGCCCGTGGCTGTGCTGACTCAGTTTGCAGAGTACCTGGATTGTTTCCGACCCAACCCTTCGAAACACACTTCTGGTTTTTCAGCACCACACCTGTGGCACAGTTACTGTCAGGATGACCTTAAAGCACGCGCTGCTGGAGAGCAGACCATGCGCTGGAGCTACACCACAGCACAGCCACTGCCTGATTGCAGCCTGTACTGGTTACCTCTTAGGTCAGCATCTTCATGGCCTTTTGGTGCCTTATAAAAAGCCATCACGTCTGCCAGCACCTACCGCCAGTGGTAACAGGCAGCCTGCAGTACTCTGAGTGAGACGTTTCAGGAAAAGCAGAGCAATGGCTTTGGGCACAAATGTGTGTTTTTCTTCTTCAGAAAGCACAACCATCTCCACTGGCTCCTGTCAGACCTCAGAAGGGTAGCCAGCCACCAGTTTTCATTATTAGCCTCAGCTGCAAGGGCATCACAGTTTTAACCTGACTTCCCCCCAGTGACAGGGCGATCTCTGCGTGGGGTGTTTGGCTGGCAGAGCCAGTGAGAGAGGCACCGTGAGGCTCAGCTCACCTTTCCCTAGAAGCCTGATGCTGACACTTGATCTTATTCATTCTCCCCATCTGTCTGTGGTTTGGACCAGAGCACACCCGCTAAGAAAAAGCAGCAGCGCGCGAAGCAGAGACCCTTCCCCATGCCTTACAGCAGCAGCCCCGTTCCCCTGCCTCCATCCTGCCCTGGGACAGAGGCGTTGACGGGAGGACAGGGCTTCTCCTTACCTCGCTGACAATGGACGAGTGGGGCTGGTGGTACACCCAGCTGCCCTGGCAGGCTGCGAGCCGTGGGCTGCCCGTGCTGACATTGGGGCGGTGGGCGAGGGGGCTGGCACAGCTGGTGGAGGTGTCCCAGGATATATCCAGCCGCTCGCACTGCCCGCTGGCCGAGCCGTTCGCCAGGCGCAGGTGCAGCAGGGTGAAGTTCTGCTCCTCTTCGAGTGACCAGTCGCATCTTTTACTTAATTCGGCTGCCCCAGGGATTCTGCACCAGTAGTTGCCCGGCGCCTGCCCCAGGAAAACCACACTGGCGAATAGGAAGGAAAAAGTGACGCCGGTCTGGCAAAGGAGGAAAAAGACTCTTTTCTGAAACCGTCCAAATTCCCCAGCTTCCTTCAACACCTCGTCGAATGAGGGCATGGTGCGAGGCAGCCTGACGTGCCCGGAGGGGTGGCAGGGCTCTCTCCCACGCCTCGCGGTGGCAGCCGGTGCTGGCTCCCCACGGCCGTGCGTGTGTCCTCGCCACTCATGTGCGCAGCCCCAGCACCACGAGCGGAGCCGTGGCAGGGTGAGGCAGCACCCACGGGTGCGCCCACGTCCCCGAGCACGCCCAGCCGGCCACTCGTGGCGTGCCAGGCGGCCTGGGGCTCGCAGGCAGCCTGCGAGCAGCGCGATTTAAAGTGCACGAGCATATTGAAGGAGAGGAGGGGCGTGCGTTTCCTTTTTATCCAGCATGTTAAACAGATCGTGTAATAAAACCTGTTAACTCCTTAGGGGTGGGTGAGGCGCTAATGCCCGCTGCCACCCCGGCTGCGGTAAGTACACGGGTGCAAGGGCAAAGCAGAGAGCTGAGTGGGAAGGAGTCCAGGGGCTGCTGCTGAAAGCAGCGGTGAGGGATGCAGCTGCTCTGCGGGGCAGCAGGGGCAGAAGGAAAGTTGTCTCAACGTGAGCCACAAAGCCTTTCCTTCGGCAAGTAGAAGGAAGTACTGCGGCGATGTTTATTTACTTTGCCAGAGCTCTACTTCACTCCTTCACCTCCCCCACAGATTTAATTTGAAAGTCTTTCCTTTTTAAAGTGTAATTAAAGCGAGGCTCACAAACTACTCCTGTCCAAAATACAGGAATATATTTTTTTAAGTTGGCTACACCTATTCAGAAAAGGCTTCTATATGACCTCGTTCATTTTATTTTCACAAAATCTCCCAAATATTTAAAAGATAAATTATGAGTTTCCCCTTCTCTCCCTCAGAAATGAATGGAAAACAAGTTATTTCACTTTTCTGTTCTGCTGTTTTTTTGAGTCGGGGGAGAAGGGAAAGGAGATCCAAGGCTGGGGTTTATTTTGTGTGCTCATGGGCACATCTTGTCGCCCTGAATGAGATCAGTGGCAACAACGGGTATTTTGCACTTTGCTCGGGATTTTAAGGTCCACAACCCTCCTCTTCCCTTGCAGGAAGGAACACAGGGCCAGCACTGATGAAAGACATCTCCAGAAATCCCTTGTCTCTTGTTGCCTGTAGCTTTGACCATGGATGTCTATGGTTTTGGGTAGAACTAGAATTTCCAGAACCGTTAGATCCCATCTAAGGAAGGCTTTGATCACTGTACAGACTATCTGACATGGATTTTGTAACCACCATGAAGACCAGCGCTGTGGTGTGAGCCTGGCAAAGATGTGTGTTGTAGGGAGAAGAGCTGCTGTGTTTACATCAGAAGATGCTTTCAAGGGAATTTTGTTTGGCTCCTGGTTATGCTGTTTTGCAGCAGTCAAACTTAGAGGTCATGAACACATCACTGTTGGGTCCAGGTCTGTGTCTAAGGAAAAGGGACACAGCCTGATGGCTGGTTTCAAACAGGAGAAGCTGTTTTATCCCAACTGAGGGTTGATCATGCTGGGATGTCAAAGGTGAGGTGGCTTATTCTGACAGCTCGCAGTGACCAGGGAGGAGGTCGTCTCTGCAGGGACCTCCACAAAGACAAACAAATGGGGACAGAGCCTGATGCAGGTGTCAGCGCAGCCTGTGCACTACCCTCACAGCTCCACTTGAGGGTGTATCAAACATCCATGGCTTCTCAAGCCTTTCCCCAACAACAAATGTGGCTTTTAACCCTCTCAGGTATTGGCTCAGTTCTGCACCTCGAGTGCTGGTCCCCTGTCAGCCATGTAACACCACAGCCACGCTCAGCTTTTTACCTGTTTAAGAAACCATCAGTTTCCAGTTAATCGGTGGAGCTAGACCAGACACAGTTGGGTGAGAATTTGGTCCAATATTTAAGCATTGCTTCTGGAGCTACTTTCTTTCCCCAAAGTACGTATGGTCTAGTAGCTGGATCTCAAAATTTCATGGATCTCACCCATTATGCTCCAGTTAGGCACGACATGTGCACCACAGCCTGCCAGAAAATTAGCAGCTGAGGGAGATCAGCGCTGATGTCACAGCAGTGGAAATCTGGGAATGTTCCTAACATTCCCCACTGGAATTGCTCCTGGGAGATGTGAAGGTTCATTCAGTAAAGTCAGTTCAATTGTCTGGTATAGACAGTGTCAAAGTGACCTTAAGTCCGTAGTGTTCACTAGTGTTTTCATTTCTTGCTCCAAAAACGGCTTATCAGTATTTGCCACCATATCAATGTGTCGCAGGACTCTGGTTTGTGAAAGAAATTTAAATATCCCAGTGAGAGGTGCATGAGATTATGTATTACTGTTACTCTACAGCAAGCAACTCCCATTTTTGCTGAGGCTTTCCTGGAAGCTGAACTTTGCGTGCTGCGAGAGATGAACACATCTGAGAACGGAAAGATGATGGGTTTGTATACAAAGCCTGCAACTGTAGCCTCTTGAAAAAATGCTTTTGAGGACAGATCTTGGGGTCAAACCATAATTCTAAGCATTTTATCCTAGGCGTACAGTAAAAAATTATGCTCTTTGATACTGGGAGATAAGCAAGGGAAGAAATAGCTAAGGAAGATGTTGACTGGTGAAGAAGATAGAAGCAGTAAAAATAGATGAAGAGAAGTGAACAGAAAGAGGGAAGGGGAAGAGTGGAAAGGCAGCAAGCCAGGGAAAGAGTAGAGGCAGAAGGAGCCATGAAAGGGGAGCAGAGGAGAAAGAGATATAGAAGAACAACTAGATTACAAATATAAACATCTTTGGAGCTGTTTTTGGACCCCTAAATGTCACAACTATTCCAAAACCAGAATGAAAACTGCGTAGTCTAAAGGAGAAGACATACGCTCCCTGTCTACTCATGGCAGTAGACTACTGTTTATACTAGCCTGGAGAGCTACCCCAATCAAATCCTGGAAAGTTCCAGTTTTAGTGCAACACTATGGATAATTGTTACCAGTACTTCAGAGAAACAATTAAAAACCTCAATGTTCTTCTTTTGGACAACATAAACAGTGAGGCAGTGACATCAATCAATTTGCAGACACCACCCAAGATTATAGCATCATTTCCATGATAAAATTACACAGAAAAGCACAACCTAAGTTTAGATGTCCTACGGACATATGCCTCTTGCTAAATAAAAGAAGGCCTGGGAGCGAGACTGTGCAGTCGTCTACTACCCTTCATGTTATGTGACTGCTTGATGCTGCTTCATTTTGCACCAAATTTTTGTCTTCGAGACAAGTTTGCTACAGGCTAGACAGTCCTAAGCAGGAGGGGTGAAAACCAGTCCGTGTTACATCCTCCTAGGGCCAGGAGACTGCCTACACCAGTCTTTCTTCAGCCCTCCATGCCAGGAGAAGGGGCTGCCTTTCTACTGGACCACAACCCTGCATTTCGGGATTGTCTGAGCCTCCACTCCCTGGTGACCCCACAGCAGAGACCACCGCAACAAACCGGGCAGTAGTAGCTCAAGGTATGTTGAGAAGATCTTACTGACAAAGTTTGGTTCAAAGCAGAAGATGGCAGGGCCATTTTTTGTTCTTGTCCACTCAGTTCACCTCCAGCTCTGAGAACTAGCTGCATCCCATGGGTCTGGCTGTTCTGTACAGAAAGCATTTTTATTCCATGCTGAAGTGCAAAACTTTCACCTCCTTCTTTTATCTCCCCATTCTTTCCCTTCAAGATTTCCTTTTTCTTTCCAAGAGGTGCAAATCTATTAAATGGAGTATGTTCTTTCCCAGGCCTCCAGGATCAACTTAGCTATCTTCAGGCTAACTGTGAGACATGGGAAAAGTCAGTTCCAAACAACGGGGTTTCCACCTTTTGGCAATCCATGAAAGCAGTGCACAACGCACTATACTCCCCTCCCTCACTATTTCCATGGCCTTTAGGCTATTTTTACCATCTTGGTTCCAAGAACAAATATAAATAAATGTAGTTCTAGGAACTGTAGAGTACAACAACCAGGGGGATCTGTACTCATCACTAGGACAGCAGCTGAAACAGCAGAGAAAAATGGGGACACAGGGAGAAAAGGGAAAGCCCAAACAAGAAAGAAAAAACAAAGCGTAAAGGGAAAAGCAAAACAGAAGCGATGAGGAGCACACAGGAGGGGGGGAAGAGAGAGAGAGAGCAGCAGTGACCACAACTGAGACAGCCTGTATTTCTGTCACCTTGAGCACATATGGACCGAAGTTACAGCAGGGGAGGAAGCCATCCTCTACCCCCCAGCCAGCACTCACTCCTACACCCGTAGCTTTTCCTCCTGCCACCTTGGTGCAGAGGGTGGGAGGCCAAGGGGTTTAGGTACCAAAACTCCAGGGGATCTCGTCCCTGCTGCTGGCAGTGGCAAGGGCTCCCTCCCTGCTGCACGAGGCATGCCAGGGCGGCTGCATGCTGTTCCTCTTTGCCTGCCGGAGAAGATCAGGCGCTGGGCATCCAGGTGCCCATGGATAGGGTGAACCTATAACCACTGGCTTTAATCCTACTTTTGTGAGGGAACAAAAAGCATCACAGCTTCTCCGTGACCAGCGGAAGAAAGTACAGCCAGAGGAAAAGGGATTCCTGCACATGCATTTTTACAGTCAGTAAGTGGCTTCCCTTGTCCTTTTCCACTTCATCCGGTCACTCTGGAGATACGCAGAGAGGCTGCACTACCTTCCTGTTCAGATAAATATGCCACGATCCTAGAGGACATTCGTCAGGACCCTTGACAATGACTTTGAATAACCGAGCATTTCAGTCACAAGACAGCCCGAGTTTAACAAAGGCTATTTTACACAATGGAATGTACAAGGGCTTCTCCAGAGATGGGTGTAAAGTCCTGCTTAAAAAAAAAAAAAAAAAAAAACAATGTATCCTCCTGTTATCAGACAGCTGTCAAACACAAGTTTTTGTTCTCTCTCAGCTACCCCTGCCTCATCTCCTGCCTAGAAAGACGGGGAAATTACATCGTTTTTGCTTGTGTTTTTTTTACTGTTGCACACCCCTCCCCTCTGATTCTGTTTCCATCCAGTCTGGAAGCAAGTATTTCTCAATACTAAGAAAAGGGCTGTGCGTGAAAGTTTCCAGCCCAGTTTTGTGACAATAAAGGTTAGATATTTACATTACATCAAGGATGGTGTCAGTGTAATTTGGATTTCCAGGGCTGCCACTCAATAGCTGCCTGCTTCTCTAGCTGTTTGTGAAGTGTAACTTCACACACACACACACACACAAAAGCACAAAAACCCTTGCAAAGTTTCTAGCATTAGTATTTTTAATATACTTCTGTACCATTTCTCAGTTGCAGTTTTATCAAAAATTGCCAATGAGCCTTTTTTTTGGTGATCTTTCTATTGCATAATCTCTCTTTCCGAGAACACTTAGGATCTTGGAAAACCACTCAGCTGGTGAGTGTAACCAGAAAGCTGACAGTCGTACATTTCAGGGAAGGTAATAGAGCGCTTCCGTAGAGATCACCACTGCTCATCTTATGGACAGCGTTATGTAGAAGAAGCATGACTCAGTATAGAGAGTAACTGAGCTTCAAAACACCCAACGAGCCTGAATATCTAGCTGATCAAAATCAACACAGGAGAATTAATATACATCTCATACTTACGAAAACTAACAAACCAAACCAAACAAAACAAAAGGCGAAAACAAACACAGCAAAAACAAACAAAACAAACAAAACCTTAGTCTTTGTTTCTGCCTTTTTTGAGATACCTTTTTTTTTTTTTTTTTTTAAAGCCACCACTGAGAAAGACCCAAGATACAGCCCTGCAGAAAATACAAAAGGCTGCCTGAGCAGGGTAAGTTCAGAGCAGCAGCAGGGACTCAACGCGCTCCATCAGCAAAAGCTGGAATCATCCTGGAAGGATAGATGGGAACAAGTAATTCTTCAACACCTTCCTCTAATCTCCATGTAGTTGTTTTTGGAAGCTCTTAGTGGTAACAATCTATTTATAGTTGACTTTGTTTTTGTAGTTTATCTCTCCTGTAACACAGTGTCCTTTGTCCTAACTGCACAATACTAACCAGAAAGAATTCTTTACAGCGGGGTTCTCACCCCTTGCTTGATGAGCATGCTTTATTAATAGGAAGAGGGACCAAGCCACTTCCATCAGGCTGTTTAGCTGGGCATACACCCTCACTGTTAATGATCCAGCACCTTGTGTGCTACTCAAAATGGGCATCTTTAGATGTGTGGACCTACCACAGCGTATTCCAATTACTCTGTACTTTCTGTTGTTTTAATACTTATTTGCTTTTAAATGTCAGTACATTCATTACACAGGATTTATTTTATTTTCCTTTCCCTAGTAAGTGTTTCTGAGCATACTGAAGAAAAAATACAAAGATGTAAATGAATGGTGTGGAGACCCAAAGCAAGGCTGATTCAACAAACATTAAAAATCAAGGCGGAAAAGGAACTGTTTACATTGGTCTGAGGTCCCGAAAAACTGAGCAAGCAGATGAGCTGAAACAAAGGGCAGTTCAAGCTGAGTATTTCTGAAAAGCTGCAGCATTCCCATCCATTTTCCTATGAAAAAGTCCTGCAGTGACAGGATGGAAAGTCTAACACCTACACCTTTGGATGATGGACCAGACAAAATAATGCAGATGGCAGATGCTGGGGCTACCAAATGGTGAAGGGACACCAACAGCCATGGGTAAGGGTTGGGACCACATCTCCAGCCCAGCTCCACGCTGGCCAGTTGCAGTGGAATAGGGAAGCAGGGAAGGACCCCTGCGAGGTGATGGAAACCCTGGGGCAATACCATCATGGCACGTGGCCTTCCCTGGGGACAGGCCCACCCTGAGGCCTGGAGGGCAGCCAGTACTTCCAGTCCTGCCCATCTGCTCCTCTGCACTGAGATGAGGAGGCAGGGATGGACCGCCTCGGTGAGCAAGCAGTTACTGGACTAACAGCCAGATCCTTCAAACTCAGATTTAGGAGCCTCGCCCAAACTTGAACTTTATTTAAATGCAGTTTAGATGATTAGTTCATACAGCATTTTTAGCAAAATGATAGCTGAAGAAAAGCAGAAGGGGCTTACTTCAGTTTTGTTTGATAAATGAAAACAACAGTGTTACCACATGATTTCCACGTATACATCAGCACAGCTGCTGGCACCACCTTGATCGTGCCTGCGCCAGTTGAGCAGAAGGGCTGTCAGTGCTCCTGCATGTGCTCCTCCTCATCGTCAGCAGGACAGCAGCAGCCTGAAGGAGTCGCTGACCCAGGGGGAAAACACTGAGGTGTGCACACCTTTGGCTGAAGCTTGGTGAGGTTCGGTGGCACCACACTGGTGGCTGTCGGTGGCAGCCGGTGGTGGCCAGGCCAGGCCCTGGCAAGGTGTCACAGGTAGCTCCCAGGGGCAGCCAGGGTGCTGGGAGAGAGGGGAGCTGCTGCTTCACAGGTGGCTCTCGCTCCTGGGGGGGTTGTCAGTGCTGAAAAACAGCACCTGTGACTGCTAATGCAGAAGTAATGGTATTACCACCTCAAATGTCCACAGGGACGTGGTTTTTCCCTGCACTCACTCAGCCCATATCACTGGCCACCCCCAGTGCCTGCTTGGGAAACTTAGCTCATTTTCATGGAGCTCATTTAGCTTTTTAGTCACCTATGGCCTTTCCAGACATTCTTCAGCTTCTCGCTTGCTATCCAACAGTTTTATTTAGCAGCTCTAGATGCACTTTTTTTAAGATTATTTTTTCATAGAGTTCACTGTGCCTGGAAACCCCAAAATAACCACAGAAAGGCAGAAGTTTAAACAAAGTTCTTGTGTGCTATCATCTGTCTTAAAAGCTTTTCTGTGAACACTTGCCTCCTGCAGTTATCTAAGAGCACATACAACTGTTACAGTAAGTTCTTGATAAGATCAAAGTTTGGGAGCCTGCAATGTATTTTTTCCCTGCTTGGTAGCTGTCAGATTTGTTTTGAACCAGGTACAGCTCTGTGCTGAGGTTTGCATACCCAGCTGCATCTACCCCGCCCAAACTCACTGAAGAAGATGCTGTCTCCTACTTTGCCTGGTCCTTGATAGATGTATTTCTATCTGCTATTCCTCTTATGTCTGTAGAGTTCAAGAAAACAATGTTTCTCATGAACTTAAGCCACATATATCCCAGACACCAGACGTGTCTGATGAGTATTTATGCACTGCTGGGAGCAATGGCAGACCTGGAGGCTCTCATAAGTATGGTTGTAAGGCTCCTATCGCTGGGTAAAATTGATGCCAAACATTGAGTGGGCATGAGCTTGCTCAGCTGATAATGGTTCTCCCAGAAAGTATTGAAGAGACCTTCTGGCTGATGTCCCTCATGTTATGCTGTCATCCTGGGGCTGGCATTAAGACCCATGTAAAAGCAGAAAGTTGGCACAGACCCTACATCATGTGCACTAATTCAACAGAGGCATGCGTTTACCCAGAGGCAATTCAGGTCAGCACAGTGTGCTGTGTGACCTGGGAACCAGCACTGGTGTTACTGGTGTGCTCGGTTCTGCTGCAGGCCACAGTGGAGGCATACATACCCTGAGATCGGGAGGAAAAGTTGAGATCGTGGCATCTGCTGCTGCCACCAAGGAACAGCTGTAGTTACATATTGACATCACTGTAATGTAGCTATAGGCTGCCTCCCCACCCACCCACCACCCGTCCCACACCCCATGAAGGATGTAGTAACACAGTCTTCATCACATATATCATTGTGAACAGTCAGTGACCTGGTTGCTCCCCACAGCATGACTCACTGCCTTGGCCACCCACTGCCAGTCTTATGGACTCATGGAGATACATTGAGTTCAGACTCCTAATTTCCTGGTGCACTCACAGTCCACCTACTTTTGTGTTTAATCCCCATGGGAATAGCCCAATAATTGAGAAAGTCATTGGGAACCTCTTGTAAAGGATGGATGGATGGCTTGCTCAATAGGACTGTCAGGGCACACATTTTACAAGGTCACTCAGTCCGAAATACCTTTTTGCAGAACAGTTTGTGCTCTGTAAAACCGTCTGTGCTGCTGGTTTTACCACCTCCACCTGGGAAAGCCACCATGGGCCCAGAGGGATGTGGGCGTTCGGATGTCAGTGCCTGCTGGCCAGGGGCGGCTGTTTGTCCACCACCAGCTTGGTAACACAAGATCCTCCCTGTGCACACGCTGCTCCCATGCACTCGCAGTGACACACCGTTGTTGCCATACTTGAATCTGTGGCTCCTTTTGTGAACACTTCCTGCACTTTGTCCTTTCTTTTATCTTTATTTGACTTGGAGGCCAAGCTTTCGCAGTCACTCAGCTAATGTGCTTGACTCGGCACCTCAGCTCCAGGCCACCAAGAGGCTGCTCCACTGGGAGCTCCCCTGCCTTCAGCTGCCCAGGTCCTCCTAGCCTGAGAGCAGACCCACTCCAGCCCCGGAGTGGCCCCGCTGTGGATTTACAGTTCACTTGTACAAAACCCCCCAAAATTGGTTGCGATTTTCTAAGCCCTATTCCAGACAGTATATTTCCCTTCAATGCTGCCTGCTAGCAAGTTCCCTTGCCCTTCAGCCTGGACAACCCCAAGTTCTCTGACCAGCCTCTTTAGTCTAGTAAAGTCCCACTGCAGTTACAGGAGTCTGGGGATAAAGTGAGGGAGGACTGTCTGCATTCGCGATGGATCCAGCCCAGTGACTGTTGTCCCTTCTGGAGTTAAGTTACTGGCCATTGGTCCTTGGCAGCTTTCTTTATTCTTGCAGACCCAGTGGGATTGAATTTACCTTATCTCATTTGTAGTTGCAGCTGGCCCTGTGTCATTGGTGTGTTTTATTATCTCCCCGAAGTGCAGATGGATGTCCAAATGTTCGTGAAGCCAAACTACAGGATATCAAACCCCAAAAACCTACAACACAAGATAAGATATGTAAATAAAATTAAAGAGCAGGAGCTCTCAGCGTCTCCAGAAGAGAAGAAGGTCCAGAAGAGCACCTACCATGAGACGCAGGGTTAGACAGTCCCTTCTACAGGGACAGCAACTCCCTTGCACCCATACTGTGCTAGAGGCAGCAGACCAGAGTCGAGCACTGAACCTCACCTATAAATGTGCCTTTTCTCAACTCCAAAAAGGCGGGTTTTACAAGCAGTTTGAACAGAAGCAATAGCTTCATCTGCTACTTTGCAGAAAGCCCTTTTATGGGGACAAATACCAGGGCTAATAGCATCTGTGTTTGTAAACAAACACTGGCAAGCTACATCACAGCTGTGTGTGTCTGATATTTACTTCCCCAAAGATTCAAAATAGCAGAATGTATTTGAACTGCTTTTGCACCCACAAAAAAAAAAAAAAAAAAAAAAAAAATCAGAGGCTGGAAAGTCTTTTAATACAGTCTTTCAGCCACCTTAGCAGCTGCTCTGTGATATGCCAGGAGCAGGGTTGTCAGAAATTCAGAAATTCAGAAAATCAGGTCTCATAGTGCTATACCACTTTTTTCTCTGTTAGGGTCCGAGACAGCCCAGCACTCCTGTATACTGCCGCCTTGAAGATCCCAAGGGATTTCAGCTGGATGCTCAGGACAAGGGCTGCAGGAGTTGCCAGTGGTTGAGGCAGGGCAGAGAGGTGAGTTAGGGTCTCTAAAGAGGACCAATTGGTCTTGGAGGACAGCAGCAGTCTCTCCCCATGCCCTCCTGTTCCTCTCTGTGTTCCATGGGTCAGGATGTGTTGCTCCAGTGATGATGCTGAGGTTGGGCTGAGCAGAGCTCCAGAAGCAGGGGGTGGGGTCTCACTGCCACTGGAAGTAGAGGTGGGATGCGCTGGGAGCAGAGCCCCGCGGTGGGAAGGAGGCATCCCCACTCTGATCCCTATGGGCAGGGCAGCCTTCCCCCCCTGGTTTGCCCCTGAGCTGGTGTGAGGTGCCTGGGGCACGTCCAAGCCTCACATCATGCTCTACAGCTGTAATACCCTGCCTGAGCAGAGACAAGCACATGACTAATATATGTAATGTAGGAACTAATTAGGCACTCACACACTCGAGAACTTACTACAAAATTAAATGCTTGCAATTGACTGTGTATTTAAGTCTTGCTGAACAGGGCCAGTTCTCAGCCCTTGTAGAAATGTATCTTTTGTCTCTCCTGACAGCAAACCTACTTGCTGCATTGCTGCTGTTTGCTTTCTCCTATGTTTTTTCTCTTCACTTACAAATTCACATGCTTCCTTTGGGCTGTGCTTTGTCTGAAACCTATTTAACCCTCCTCTTCCTTCTTATAGGAAGGAGAGAAGGAATCAATGTGTTTAAACTACCCAGGAGTAATGATGCCCAGGCTGAGAACTGTGAGAGAGATGCTGCCTCAGCATGCCGTGTACCAAAGGGTGCAATTACCCAGCACATTGCCTCTGACAGCGCAAGTGGTGCAGGCTACCTTTGCCACCAGCAAAAAACTATGTTATGTTGCTGTCTCCCCAGGTTCACTCCATCCTCACTTGTTTATCAAGTTTTTTGTGCAGGATCTATCTTTGTAATATTTCCTGTAGTGTTTGCACTGCTCGTCTCATGCCAAGTCCTGCTCCCTTTAGAGCAGGTGCCAGCAGTTCACATACACAAGGGAAATAGAACTGGGACTTAGACTGCAAGCTTTTTGGGGAAGGGACTTGTAATTTCCAGCCATAATTGGATGCTCACCATGAGGCTGAAGCTCCAGAACCTGTGTCCTGTGGATGGCAGGATGGGTTGAAAGATGAGGATAACTGCAGACAGCCCATGCTCCAGGCATGTGTAGAAATTGTGTGACTAGATAGGCAGGTAGTTGTGAGGAAAAAAAAAAATCACCATCTAAAGAACAACCATGTATTTTTCCTCCAGTGCCAAGCATGCCCTCCAGACTCTGTACCAGTAGTTGCAGCACTGTCTGGGCTCCTTTGCTCCCCTCAGTAACCCGCTATCACTGCCCCACTTGATAAGAGCGGCTGCACACACCCCAAGCACATTGCAGGGTGACCTTGCCATCTCCTTGGTGACTCAGGGCAAAGCAACAGGACCCCATGGCACAGGTTCACAACGCCCTAGGGCTGCTTCCCTCTCCACAGGCAGCACAAGCATCCCTCCACCCAACCACGGGTGGCCCGTGCACCCTAGTGCTGGTGGCAGAGTACCTCAGGAGCGCTTCCGGCCCTGGCAAAAGCCATGCCCCTGCACAAGTGCAGAAGTGCTATGTGCAGAGAGCAAACTCCAGCAACACGTCATGTTCCATGCTGCAGCAGACGCCAAAGAGTGAGTACTGGGTGCTGAGTTGTCTTTGTCACTGGCAGAGCTACTCCCAGGTTGCACAATACTAGGTGGTAATTAGTGTTCAATGAGGAAATGAGCTCAAGCTGTGACTTTTGGATCTAAAGGCAAATAATCCAAAGCTAGAGGAGTTTGCCAGATATAGTGTGATTATCATCTAAGAAAAATATGTTATTAGTACGTGAGCCAACTGTAAGGTACATCTTGTTTCTCTAAGTTATAAAATACTTTCTCATGGTGCAAATAAATACCAAGTACTAACACGTGTTGCTTCTAATAACTTAAGCAGCCTAAAACAAAGTGTGTAGGCTCCCTCTATAGCCAGCTCCTAGCTTTTAGATATGTAGCTCCCACTGCTGGGTCTGAAAAATCGAGATCCCATCATGCCAGGCACTGGTGGACTACAGACTCCTGGGCAGCCCAAACTTGCTTAACCATTTTTGACATGCACCTTTCTCCCAGCAGGAGTCAGACCAGAGCAGGTGCTGCCTGGATGCCCACAGTCAGCATAACAGTGCAGCCCCACCGTGAGCTCAGCACTTCATGCCCTGGTTAATTTGCCAGACATGCCTGCATGTGTCAGCACCTCATCTGGGTTAAATACATGCTGCTTGGTGCTCCAACTGCTACTGACAGCTCTGGGTGCTGACCTCTGCTGTCAGCCACCACTGAACTTCCTGCCATACACCTGGATATACATATCTGGAGATACCTGGAGCATCCTGGGCAACTGGCATGGACCAGATGCTCATGGACCAACTGGCATGGACCAACTGGCTCAGACCAGATGCTCAGCATTTTCCTGGCTGAAGTTAGCTGAGGTGAAGCCCTGCCGAAAGCTGAAGCTATCTCACCACAAGGAGGACATCCTGTTTTTCCCCTCCTGGTCCCAGCCTTCCCCTCGCAGCAGCTCCCAGCCATGCGGTCCTGGCCCTTCCCTTGCACTGACTCTGCACCTCCTCAGCCCTTTGCTGAGCCCCTGTGACCAACTACTGCAGGGCAAAACTGCAAGGACAGCTACAAGGATCGGCCTTCACCTAGTTTGCGAGTTGGCTCCACTCATGGAGCACAGGGCCAGCGAGTGCCAGAACTGGGCATGGAAAGGGGATGGGGAGTGATGGGGACCTTCACACCAACAGCTCGGACTGGCTCTCCCTGCCTCATATACCTGCACCCAAGTGCTCAAGCCATGAACCCCAGCGGGAGTACAGCTCACCGTTTGGAGGCTTGCAGTGACTCTACGGCTTTCCTGTGAACGTGGTATTTCCTCCTTGGGTCCATGGCAGCTTGTGATTCTGGCACGCAGCACCATGCCTATAGCTCACTGTTAAATGCTTATGTCCTTGCTATACTCACAGGAAAGAGAGTTGCGATAAGGCCTACACATACAGCAAAATGCCTCACCAAAATCATTACTACCTGATATGAATGAAAGAGTGACTCAAGAGAAGAAATTCAGCACAATAATATTACTCATGCAAGAAGACTTTCAGGAGAACACCTTAGGAGGCACCTCAGTGGAAATGCCTAGCTCACCTCTAGTAAATCATTTTAGCCTCAAAGACCTGAAAACTAAGCTCTCAGAAGAGCTAGCCTGTTACATCTCTCTGCCTCAGTTTCTTGGCCTTCAGGACTAAGAAGATGCTTTCAGATCTTTGAAAGTCATGGCTATTGTTTGGTAACAAAGTGTTGTTTATATATGCTGTAATTATCAGTATGCATTATTATTATGGATGAATTAGACCTGCCTTGCATTTGCATCCATAATATTTTAGAGCAGAATTTTAGCCTTTGCTTCATTCCCATTTCACCCAGCCCTGCGAGCATACTGCTAAAGCTCAGGAAGGTCAGAGTACAGGAACACTTAACACATCTTTTGGAAGGCTGATTGTAAAGCAGGCATGGTAATGTTTCACTGCTGTAAACTGAAGAGATTACTGATTATACACAGTAAAGCTGTCACAGCTGATGGTTTGTTTCATGGACCTGCCGCTGCAGGGCAACATGGTTCTTCCACTGGAGGCTCAGATAGCCTTTGCTAGCAGAGTAGCTCGGGCTTTGTTCACCCTGCTCCTCTGGCTGCCGTTACACGTTGTGCATCAATTGATGTTGTGCTGCACCCACGCTAATAAATAAAATGGGCAGGGCCATTTTTTCTTGCTGGAGGTGTGTGGCACGGTGTGGCTTACATCTGTATTGCACCATCCCCAGCCAGGGTGATCTCTTCTCTTCTGCCCACCTGCGACAGCCTGCAGCCAGTGCCACTGCTCCAAACACACCTGAGTGTCGTGAGGACTGTGCCAATGGCAATCAGGCAAAGCAGTCAGGGAGACTGGTAAAGATTAGGAAGTGTGGATGTGGGACGATGCTAGAGCCCGTATACAGTCCCATTTAGGTTCTTGGTGTACAGATGTCACCCTGGTGAGCTACCATGCTGCCACTATTTGCATGTACTCGTCTCCAGCAGCAGAACTGCATGCTTGCTTGCTCCCTGCTCCGATCCCCTCAAAACTGAAAAAGTCTGTCTGCAAAACACCTTAAAGTGATCTGACAGACAGACTCGGGTATGCTCAGGCAACGAGAGTGACATGCCATTATGTTGGTGGGATGTACCACTGAGGGTGTACTGAGGGAAAGTGCCGCAGCCAGGGCATGCCCTGCTCCATCCCCTCAGCCCTCGTCCCACCAGCACAGATGCTGACAGGCACACTGAGCCCTGCTGAGCTGCTGAGAGAATCCCCTGCAGACAGAGAAGTCCAGAAGGATGGAGCCCACCAGGCTGAGCTGTGCCCTTGGCTGGGTAGCAAAGGTGAACCAAACAGCTATTCTTCGCAGAAACTGCTTTCCAAAGTGGTCACTGAGGAACCAGCACGTGAGGAAGGGTTAACGCAATGTTAGTTAGGGAAAACTACTCAGTTCCCCTAAGACTGGTGTCACTGTACCCAGGAGAGAGTCTTGCTATGACATTCAAGGGCAGCTCAGATATCAATAACAAAATCTTCTGGATGCCATGAAATATCTGCAGCTACTCAGTAGCTTACTGGCAATACAAGAGAACGCCTAAGTGTCACTGGACGTTTTCCAAGAGAAGGAACATCAACGTACCTTAAAAGTGGAGACACAACCTTCTGCCAGCAGAATTGGCATTGGACCCAGTAATTGTAGCAGTCTTCCTCCAATGTGAAACTACACTGGGCAGAATCAGGAAAGGGAGTAAAGTGCACATCCAGGATGCTTTATGCACTTGTTGCTGTAATTAATTGAGTTTTGGCTGGCCCAAATTTCAGCTGAGAATGAACACGCCAGATACATGCACTGCTGAGTCGTGTGTGTGCAGGTGGGAGTAAGGTTTGAAGGATGCTTGTGCAGTGAGGTCCTGTCACTGACCTGGAGCATTCGCAAAGGGACTAGCCTGTTCCCTGCTTCTGATGTAAAACAGACTTGAACAGAGATAGGTGAACAGTTTAGTTGTAAATGATCAAAGGTCTGCTCCTTTCTTAACGGTAAAAGATGTTTATTGCAAAGCAGCAGTCCCTTTTGTGATTCATGACAGTTCCTAGGTATGACTGTCATTGCAATTCAGCAGGGCTTGTTATTAATAGCCCTTTAAAATATCACATTACTTATCACCTCTGTTTTCCTCCAAAGTTCATTTAGTTTTGTGCCTCATAAATCTCAGGGAGGTCACTGAGTGTCCCTGGGAGAGACATTAACTCTGTGACACCCACCTGCCCAGGGATTCCCTTCAGAAGCACTGAGCAAGCTGCAAAGTTTTTTCATTTTGGCTGGAAAAGAGCGACAATAAAAACTGTCTTCAGAACATTTGCAGGAAGAAATATTCTTTAAAAGGCCAAAGCCTTTGTCCACAGATGTTTTTGTCCAAATCCACACCTCTGACGCTCAGCTGCATTGCACTGAATCTTTTCCAGTTCTCCATCACTTCTTATATTACTTGACACAAGCTAATTTTTACAGGGGAAGCAAATGGGGAACAACATGAAAGGACCTTATGTAACTGCAGCTATGGGAACACAAGAGAAATCATCCCACACAGCAAAACAGACTGAAGATGCCTCCATTCCTTAGGCGCACATTCAGGTCCTTCAGTTGCTCATATACAAAGGAGATAATGACATTGCTTTAGAAATATTTATGGTCTCTGTTAAGTGGAAAACACTGGACAAAGGAATCATTACCTGCCCCATACTGTGCACTGACAGACTGTCAATGGCTTGAAATGGTCATAAGGTAGGACACCAACTCTTGTATTTCAAGACTGCCACATACAAAATAAAGCAACAAAAGAAGGCCAAAACATGAGAACCAAAGTTTGTTTAGAAGGGGCATTTGAGAGACAAAGGTTGCAATGCATGGCTTGACCATTGACCATTTTCTTTAATTATTGGTTTGTGGGTTTTGAACAAACATTTCAGCTGTGATTTAAGCTCACAGCAAAGGCAAAAGCCGTGAAAAGCCGCAGTTAGATATTTTAATGAGCTGCAACAGAGGAAGATGCCAACCCTGGATGACATTTTAGAGGAGATCGGCGAATTTGGCAGGTTCCAAAAGCAAACCTTTTTCGTCCTGTGTTTGCTCTCTGCCGCCTTCACTCCCATTTACGTGGGCGTCGTCTTCTTCGGGTTCACCCCCGAGCACCATTGCTTCAGCCCCGGCGTGGCGGAGCTGGGCCGGCGCTGCGGCTGGAGCCTGGCGGAGCAGCTGAACCACACCGTGCCCGAATGGGGCGGCCACGGGGCCGCTTTCGGCAGCCGCTGCAGGAGGTACGACGTGGACTGGAACGCGACGGGCCTCAGCTGCACCGACCCCCTGGGAAGCCTCGCGGGCAACCGGAGCTCCGTCCCCCTCAGCCCCTGCCGGGACGGGTGGCTCTACGACTACCCAGGGACCTCGCTTGTCACCGAGGTAAGGCACAGTTCATCCGACATGATCACTCTTGCCTGCCTACCTTAAACTCACCCAGGTTAGAAAGAGGAGGTGAAATAAAGTTTCCAGGCTGAATTCTGGTTACTCGTGATTTAGTATTTCCATAAATCGTAAAAATAGAGTTTTACTTTTATCCCACCAAACAGTGCAGATTGCTTCTGCAGGTTCAGCAGTGCGCAGCAGCTGTGAACTTTGCTTTTCCAGAGCATACTACACGCAGAGCCTTGTTTTAAAAACAGATGATTGTCCTGGAGGCTGCAATGTCTGAGTTCCTCCTCCTTGGAGGAATCCTTGAGGTAAAAAAAAAACAGCATAATTCCCGTCTCCCAAAAGAAAACACTGCTGTAGAGAACAACCTCAGTGTGCCTTCCCCCCTCCCTTGGGTGTGGGTTGACAGCCTGCCAGTTGTAAATCAGAAGGAGGTTACAGAGCTCCCTTTCACTGCAGTGAGAGTCAGTCAAAGCCTGGGCTTTTTGCCGGTGCCAGTGAGGAGCGGGACAGCCATTTCTCTGCTTGCCCCTGCCAGAGCTCACGGCAGCGTGCTTCAAGGTGCTGCAAAGCCACAAAAGAAAGACTCCAGCTGGCAGATCTCAGCTACGCCGGGGCCTCTTCCCCTGTCACACACAAGCCTGGATGAAGGCTCCAACAAGGAGCTCGGGGACTTACTAAAGACTCCTCTTTGACCTTTATGAAAATTACATCTGGCCAACTGCCTGGCTTCTCCCAGCTGCTGCAACTCATTCAGTTTGGCCAAGGCTGGGAAAACATCTCCTCACCCACGAGCAGTGTCATCTGAGGGCAGAGCAGAGTCACAGATGGAGAGCTCCTCTGCCTATAGTCCCTGTATACACAGACCTCCGCTGGTCTGGCAGCAGCCCCACCACCTTGTGCCCTATGCTGCTTTCACACAGCGAGATGATACACAATTAGGAGCAGGCTTTGACATCCATGAAGGAAATGGTGCTGCAAGTGTGCTCCAGATTTCAGGCAGATGTGGGGGAGGAGAGGGTGAGATTTTTCTGAGCTTTTTCATTTGTTCTTTCAAAGAGTCTCTGCCTTTCTCACTCCCTTTATGTCATTGCATAATCATTTTCCAGGGTGTAACTTTTCTGCAGGGTCTGGGATAATCTGCACAAGCCTTTCAGATGTTTTTTTATAAGAGATTAGCTTCTTTTTCAGATCCTTTTTTGTTGTTGTTCTTTTCATTTTTTTCCCATTGGTTCCTTCCATTACCCGTCCTTAACAAGCCATCGTTTGTGTTGAACATTCCCATTCTTCTAACTGTGCTTGCCCTTGCAGTTTAACCTGGTGTGTGAGGACTCCTGGAAGCTTGACCTCTTTCAGTCATGTGTAAATGCTGGATTTTTTATTGGCTCCATGGTCATCGGCTACATGGCAGACAGGTAGGTAGCGTGCAGGCAGGTGTAAGATGAACTGCTCCCTCTGGTTTTGTTTTCTCCATGTCACTGAACCACATGTATGATTCAAGAAGGAAATGAGTGCACACAGAACTTGGTACAAAAGGCCCATGTGTCACATACAAAGGGGTAGATTGTGGTTCCTAAGCCCTTGATTTCAAAGGCTGTTGTGATCCAGGAATTCATGGAAATGTCACGGCATTCACTCTCCCAGTGGTTTGTATAGAATTTGCATACTTAGGAGTGAAGAGATTTTGTTTTCTTTGCCAGTGGCAAACTGCAATGGGAGCTCAGAGTTTGAAATGAAATTGTAACTCCCGCACCAAGATTTATTTGCCCATCTTGTAATAATTTTTTTTCACGTTAATTTTAACACTATCCAGCTGGCCATAAATCAGATTTAAAATAGGAGTGGTTTTGTCAATGCAGAAATAGAAATAGTTGTTCCTTCCTAAATTTTCTTTGATCCATCCCTTTCTCAGCTGGCTGCATACATAGCTGGGTCTAGATTTTATTATACCTCACATTGTCTTTTCTGAGATAAATGTCATTGTGCCATATATCTGCTCACCTTTTTTTTTTAGGTTACACTCAAAACAAATTTTATGGTTTGTCACTGACCTTCCTGTTCTTGTTCGACACTTTTTTTAGCAAAATAGTAGGAGAGACTGGAATTTGGAGAGGTGAAGGTAATGGGGGCTGAACGATGAGACAAAGGCTTCCTTCTCTAGCATTGCCAGTCCATCTTGGAGAAATATTTCTGTGTTTTCTTTTTCCTTGAATTCTCAGAATTTATGAGTGCTGATGTCTACAGCCTTTCCTGCCATGCTGAGCAGGCCCCAAAATCAACTTTGCTGAACAGATATTGCCACAGCTCCCTTCTTTTCACTTTCCTTCCTTCTCCAAGCAGAGAAGAAAACCCAACAGGAAGGTGCACCACTGTCACCCATAGCAGTTCTGTAGAGTGTCACATATTAAGGTTGGGACTGTGTGTCTTGCTGGTTCCACATCATGTTTTGTTGTATGCAAACACATCTTTGGTTAGGCCGCGAGCACCATTTTTGTGGAAAAAGCTGCTACCCCCATGCTGTCCCCTGACATGGATGAACATGCTTACGAAGAAGCTCATCTATGTATAGGTTGGACAGACCACTTTCCAGTCTTCAGAAAACCATTATCTTACTGTCTGTGAACGAGAGCATGTTGGAAGCTTTATGCTTAAACAGATTTTTCATCAGAAGATCCTAATTTATCAAAGTAACTCTTTCTGGCCACCTCTTGTGTGCTGCTACCCTTGTGGCAGAAAGCTTTCTCAGGTGAAACACATCATACGGTTGCAGAATTACCATAAAGACCCAATGTCCAGTCTTCAGGCCTGGGCTGGAGTCCGTTGTGTGATTTGAAGCATAAAGGTTCACATTCTGAAGCTATTTTTTTTGCTTTTTTTCACACATTTTGAAAAATCTTTTCTTTTTGCACCAGAAACATTTGTAAAACTACAATCTTCTCTTCTCTGAAATCAAAGCTCTTGTTCTCTGTCCAGTTTTCCAGGCTTTCATACTTGAAAGTACTCCATCCTTTTTCCCAGAACTGATGCTTTGATAATAAGGCACAGCTTATGGGAGCAAAGGACAAGATATGTAGCAGCCATTCTTCCAGGAATGATAGGACATGAAACAGCAGTGAGCAGATCCTGTGGCCATCAGAGGAGCTACTCTTTAAATTCCCTTTCCAGGACAGAGATGGACTAAGCAATAACATTAACTAGCAAAGGCGTTTCTTGGCAGCATATAGATATGTGAACCAACGGAAACCAGAAACCTCAATCCCACAGCAAATTATATCTGAAATGCTTTCTCTGTGTCAAAACACTGAAGAATCTTTTTACCATGTCTTATTATCAGGCAAAAGTATGAGAAGACATGAGTAGGATATCATTGACGTTAAGATAATGTAAGTGCTTGTTTTCATAGTGCTGAGGGGTTTTCTGCTGCTCTACTCATTGGCACTCTCTCCCAGTTCTCTGGGGTCCTAAATCACTACAAGCACCCAAGAGCTGAACAAAATCTCATACCCGTAGAGAGTTATGCTTAGGGCAAAAACAACCCCAGAAGATTCAATTTTAGTAGATGGAATGGGAAAAAGGCCCAAGTTTTGTGTTTGAAATGTCCATCCTCTCCTAATCAGAAATCATGAGTGCATATGGAGTGCTGTTTTTCCTGTGCTTTGGATTGCTGCAACCTGATGTACTCAGGACAACTCCTGAGAACATTTTAGGTAATTCAAAGGGAGATTTCATCAGCTCTTCTCAAATCCGAACTATGCTTCTCCCAAAGGGATTAGACCTTCTCATTTGCTTCATCAGTCTCTGGGCACACTTCCAGGCATGGGTGTCTTGAAAAAGGCACCCCTTTTTCCTGAGGCAGCTGCCAAGGTCAGTGCTAAGATGCAGCGTTTGTACGTCTGTCATTCATTGCCAGGGTTCTGAGAAAAGGTCTTCTCAGGAGAGCGTTTCTCTCATGGTCTGATAAGGCTCTCTTGAGCCGGCCTTTAAGACAGAGTCAAAAATGTCTATGTGTCAGACTCATGAGAGAAGGAAAGTATGAGAGATTTGATCTGCCCATGTTATTGTGGAGAACTAAAGACATTTATTTTGGCTGGCATTTATTATCACACTATTTTTGTCAGTGGACATTGACAAATTTAATGTTTTTTATAAATCATACTTCTAACTGAATATCTGTCTCTGTCAGCTAGAGAAGAAATGCCTTCCCAGTGCTCTAGTAAGCTTGTTTCTTTTGGAAACAATCTATTCCTGACTATCAGTGAGTCACTGTGATACAGGGAATGACAAATAACAGGGATGTACAAGACCCCCTTCAAGAAAAGCTCAGCATGTAGCAAAGGCTATTGAGAAAATACGTAAAGATAACAGTTATCAAACACTATACACGTGAAAACTACTGCAGCTTTGAAAGATGGGCTGAAGAGCTACATCAGAGCATTTCTTGAACTCATTAACTAAGTCATTAACCAGAAGTAAGTAATGAGCTGAAAAAAAAAAAAAAAAAAGGATGGGAAAAGTTCCTTGAGCTTCCATCAAGACGAAAAATGCTGTAAAGGGAAGAGTATATCCAGACCACTACTCAAAAAAAGGCGGGGAGAAGGGGGACAAGGACCATTTCCAGCTTCTTCGCACCATTTGTTTTTCCATCCAGCCCTGCCTGCGTGGTGGGTGAGCAGGGGAGCCTGGCAAAGCAGTTTGCGCTTGCTTTCTGCCAAAGCACCACGTGGACTCCTGGCATCCATCACCAGCCTGTGCAAACTAGAAAACTGCCAGAGCTCAGGAATAAAACAAAGCAAACTAAAACAAAGACGGTGGCTCCTACATGCTCCCCTTCCTCCCACTGAGACAGACGAGCATGGTGCTGTCATGAATTCTGATTTTCCAGTGCTCAGACATGGCCCTGAAGCCCTCATGTGGTTGTCCCCCTTTTCAACCATATCTCTGAAGAGATACAGTACCTGTCCTTTCTACCTAGTCTTGCTTCTGGCCTGGGCCACTCCGCACACCATCAGTTAGATACCAGTGCTCAGACTGCTGTGGCAATGGCATTTCTAAGCAAGCACGGTGGCTTCTTGGGTGCCTCGCACCTGGGCTGTCCTCCACAGGTCTGTGCCCTGGGATGGCCCACTGGGTGTGAAGGCAAGTGAGAGGAAAGGGACAGAGAAGTGCCTTGGGAAGGAGAGGTCAGCTCCTTAAAAATGTCACTGAGTAGATGAGAAAACAGTAAATTATTACTCAGGTCAGGACTTCAGGTGCTAATAAACCTTCACTCTCCTTGTACCTGAGAAACCACCTTGAACAAAATCTGCCAGAAAAAAGCACCTGTTATTTCAACTGGTAATGAGCAATCCATGAGGAATGCCTCTACCATTCGGCTGGGGTTTTGTGCAGCCACGAGATGAGCCTTTCTTTCCTCTATTTTTTTCTTCTTTCCTTCTGCAGGTTTGGCCGCAAGCTCTGCCTCCTGATCACAGTCCTAGTCAATTCGGTCTCGGGGGTTCTCATGGCCTTCGCACCCAGCTACACGTGGGCGGTGGTTTTCCGTCTGGTCCAGGGACTGGTCAGCAAGGGGGGCTGGCTGACCGGCTACGTCCTGAGTTAGTTACAGCACCTCGCAAGTGCACCCTCCAGCCACGGCCCCCCGGTTTAGCAGCAGGACTCACCTCACCTTGGGCCCTCCATTTTTTAGGGATCTGTGCATAGCCAGAGCAGACAGGGCCCGTGTGCTATTTACTGCCAAAAGCAGGTGTCTATGAGCCAAGCTGTGTTTTGTTTTGTGAGATGTCTGTCTGAGGGTTTACAGGCCTGCAGACTTTGTTTTCGTGCCTACATCATATTCCTGGAAAGCTTACATCGGCTCGTACATATAAGCGTAATAATTGGGAGGTGGCTATAGAAACTAGGGAGTGTTCGTACCTGAAGAGTCACATGTCAAAATGGAGGACAAAGTACAAAATACAAGAACTGGAAATGCTGCAGAGATACCCACCACTTTTGCAGGAAAGGCAGCAGCAGCAGTGCTGTGAGAGACAACATTCATGTTTCACAGACGTTGTGCCAAAATGGATTTTGCTGCAGCCCAGCAGGGTGAGGCAGACTGCTTGTGTTCCCAGACAGTCCTCAGCCAGGAGGAGAGGGAGGGAGAAAGCTGTCTTTGCACGTGTTATGGGTGAGCCCTGACACCCCTGGAGGCAGAGACCAAGTCCCCAGCTGGACGGTGGAGACTTCATGGGCAGCCCCAGCTGTGGCCACCTCCAAAGCAGAGCAAATGACACCTCCTAGAAACTCAGAGCAGTGGCAAAGACCAAGACCACAGCCCATACCCCAACCTGCTGTGTTTTTCCATCCATACCCATATCCCCACACTGTGCTGCAGGGGCTCCACATCATGCAGCCAGTGGCAGCTCCCTTCCCCCAGCTCCCCAGCCCCACGTGTTTTCCCTGTGCTTCACGTAACATTATTTTTGCAGCTGCGGAATTCGTTGGCTTAAGCTTCCGGAGGACCGTGGGCGTTATCTACCAGCTGGCCTTCACCGTGGGGCTGCTCATCTTCACTGCTGTGGCTTACATGCTCCAGCACTGGAGGTGGCTTCAGCTCGCTGTCACCCTGCCCAATTTCTTCTTCCTACTGTACTATTGGTAAGTCCCCAGTGTCGCAGCTCCCAGCAACTCCAAGCCGAGCAGATAAAAGCCGGGGACTGCACCTGGAAGCTGAAGCTGCTTTGCAGAGGACTGTTGCCTTTGGTAGGACTTCCAAGGCAACATCTGACCAGATCTGGCATGAGCCACCTGAGAGCAAGGGACTACACACAGTAATGTGTCTGTGTTTGGAGGCCTTGCCACCCATCACAAAATAAGAAATCATTGGCTTTTGAAAAGTACTTCTAGGTACTGTGAAAAGTGGGATCTTTTAATCATTAATTAAATTTGCTTTGTTTTTAACAGCATCTAGTTGATTATTTGTAAAAAAAAAAAAAAAAAAAAAAAAGTGACAATTTTCCCTAGAAAGTTTCATAACAAGATTGGGGATATTTTTTTAAGTTTATTTTTAACACGGAAGAGCTTAAGGATCAGTTTATCAGTTTTACAGATGTTCTTTTAGTACCTACAGACTGTGAGCCATTTCTAAAACATATCAACACAATCTACCTTAGAAGAATGTTTCCAAAATGTCATGAAATTGTTTTAACATTGAAAAAATAATTAAAACAAAAAATCAGGCCAAACCATCATCCAAGTGGAGCCCAAATCAGAACACAATCACTGACAGCCACAAATACCATTAAGTTCAATACCGCTCACAGGTATTCAGTATACTGTAGGATCCTAGCATGAGAAATTCAGTTCCATTTTATGTCTAACAGAAAAAGGCATTTTCCTGCCTTGTAGATGTCATGCTTATGTGTTGCAGGTGTCTGTCCGAGTCCCCCAGGTGGCTGATAACTCAAAAGCAAAATGACAAAGCCATGGAAGTTATTAAGCGCATTGCCAAGGGAAATAAGAAGAAACTACCTCTCTCGTTCCAGGTGACTGCACTACATTTGCTGAAAGCAAATATGTATGCAAAGCTCGGGGCAAACAATGTTCTAAGTTTAAGATTGCTTAGGGCTTAGAGCAGGGAGCAGCTCAGTGACCAGAAGGACAGCAGTTCCCTAAATAAAACAAGTTCTTCTCTTTGACTGCCAAGGACCCTAACAGAGCATGTTTGAGAGAAGAGGCTTGCAAAAGTAGCCAGCAGACAAGGAACATTCTTCCTCTAATTAGTACCAATCAACACACTGCAAACTCTCCCAGTCTCATGACTGAACAGTCCAAGACATCCTCATTCATTGTTTTTTAAACTGCTGCTTCATGCCATGCAACAGCCTCATACACGGCTGCACGGACATGAGGACTGTCTACATAAATATTCATGTTTCCTTTCCCTAAAACACTTTGGAGAAGTTATTTTCCCTTCAGTTTCATAACTGGCAAATCAATTCCCTCATTTTCCCATTAATCCAGAGGAAAATATCCTTGCAGTGCTCACCACCCTCTCCCCTGCCCACTCTAATCTCTTATCCTTCTCTTGCTTGTGCTCTCAGCATCTCAAATCCGAGGACGATGATGGAGAAAAGCTAAAACCTTCATTTCTAGACCTGGTCAGGACACCTCAGATAAGAAAGCACACATGCATCTTGATGTACAGTTGGTAAGGAAATGGTTTTGCAGCCCAGACGGAGGTGTTGTATTCAGTGCCTTGAATTGTCATCATTGATTTAAGCCTGTTTTGCTCCTGACCAGCTGCAAATCTGAGTTCTTTGCACAAACTCTCTCCCAAAGAGTTTGGCTTCAACTGCACCCTGTTCTCTGCCTAGGTTCACGAGCTCCGTCCTCTACCAGGGGCTCATCATGCACATGGGAATAGCCAGTGGGAACATCTACCTGGATTTCCTCTATTCTGCCCTTGTTGAGTTCCCAGCTGCCTTCATCCTCTTGCTGACAGTGGATCGCATCGGCCGTCGCTACCCGTGGGCTGTGGCAAACGTGCTGACGGGTGGCGCCTGCCTTGTTACAGCTTTAGTCCCAGACAGTGAGTCACTCGGACCTCCTTGGTCAATGAGTTCTCTCCCTATCTCCTTATTATTGCTCTGGAAACAGAAAGCAATCTTTGTCAACCTAGACCATGTCAGTGTTGTGATCCAGTGAAGAGAAAACTGTAAAAGCTCATGTATGTCCCAGTACCACCATTTACACCAGCTAATGAGAGGCTTGAGAAATGGGGTGAACATTTCCAAAATGGCATCAAATCAGATAGCAAGTCTCCAGGTGCTAGACCTGAGGCATGCCATGCTAAGTCTATGATTTTTGTCTAGCTTAAAATTTCCATTTAAATGCACAGTTCTGGGTGTTCATCCCCAAATCCCTGTTTTCCATTTCTAAAAAGGAAAAATATAGGGGTATACACACACTTAGACACCATCTGGGTACAGTAAGTGCTTTCTGCAGTGCTGCTGCCATCAGTGTAGGATGTTGAGCAACCACGGTGACAGACACTTGGTGTGTATTCAGTTGGGCATTCTCTGCAAGGCCAGAGTCTCAAAGAAATGCGTCCCTCGAGGGCTACTGAAAGAAACGTCTTTCCTTTCTCTTTGTGGAGTATAATTAGGCTGAAACCACAGAAGTTGCAGTGCCAAACAACTATCAGTTCATGGAGGGACAAGGACAAAAACCACAAAGTGTTACGGAAAAATGTCACAGGCAAAAAAAAAAAAAGCAATGCATTCAGACAGTGGACACTTTAACAAGCGGCTGGGGACTACAGAGGCACAGACAGGTCTGATGTGCTTTGCTGGGATGGGAGCCCGCAGCTGCTGCCCACAGCTGCAGTCAATGCCAACCACATGCAGCAGCAACCAGTGGCATTGCTCTAGAGAGGGTCTGAGGAAGGGGTTATCGGCAGCTATCAGCTGGTGAAACGCTGCCGAGGGCTGGGTGCATCCCTCAGCTGGGTAGATGAGGGAGAAACTCAGTGCTGCATATATACTAGGTGCCAAAATCGCTGAAAACACAACCTAAGGTCAAGTTGGGATCAAAGAACCCAAAGGGAACACAGCAGCATCCTGGACTGACACCCAGTGCAGGGCTGGGATACTCATTTGTTGGCAACAGATGTCTGCATGTCCAGGTGTGAAAGCAATTACAGAGCACGCACCAAGAGAGAAAGGGGACAGCACAAGCTTGCCCCTATCTGAAAGCCATCAGAAGTCTCTGTGCAAAAATACAGAGTATCTTGCAAATTAGCAGCTTTCAGTGCTAATTTCAAAGATTTCAATGCTCCAGTGAAAAAAAAAAAAAACAGCTGTGCTCTGTTTAGTTTTGTTGCAAACAGGAAATGGTGGCTTTGTATAAGCTTTTGGTTAATACACTGGACAAACCAAATTACTTTTTATCACCAACATCTCCTCTCTTTGACAGTCTCAGATTTGTTTTAATCACAAGACAATAATGTTATAAGTTCTTTAATGAATGAAACAGAACACAGTCACGTGCTGTCTTCATGACATTTCATGCCAGTAAAATTACTCTTTTCTAAAATTAAATCTTTAATGCTGTTTTATGTTAAGAAAAAATGCAGTTTTTATATTCCAATGTAAACGTACATATTATCTTTCTAGCTCTTTATTGGCTTAAAATGACCGCAGCTTGCCTGGGAAGGATGGGAATTACCATGTGCTATGAAATGGTTTGCTTGGTAAACCCTGAGCTGTATCCCACTTTTCTCAGGTAAGTGCAACATCCTCTGTTAGGGGCTAAAAGCAGCAGGTGTTCCCATGTATCCACTTGAGACTACTGTAAAGACTTGGTAGAGTCACGATTTGGACCTCAACAATGCCTACCGTGGAAAAAGGACTTCTGGGAGCTTACGGATCAGCTTTACAGATGTCCTGTCAAATGGCAGAAGCATCATTTAAAACTAAAAGCTCACAAGCAAGCTGTTCCCATCAACAAACACACTGTGGGGAGCTGCAGAACAGATTCCTTGTGAGGAGGTAGGACTAGATGATCTCAGAGGTCTTTTCCAACCTAACTGATTCTATGAGAAAATACAGGGCTGCTTTCCTGAGCCTGTGGATGCCTGATGGGGTATGTAAGAAACCTTCCCAGACATTCTCCAGGCTCCTCTTTTAGTGCAGTTCAATGAACCTGAGGTCAAATACTCATTAACATCTCTCCCTCATTAGAGGCCAAAATGAGCCCTATACTGGGGGAGAGATTTTAATGAGCTTTTGCTCAAAGCCTTGCCTGCATCCTTTCCAGGAACCTGGGAGTGCTGGCCTGCTCGTCCATGTGCGACCTCGGTGGGATCATAACACCCTTCATCGTGTACAGATTTGCAGAGCTCTGGCACGAGCTGCCCCTGGTTGTCTTTGGTAAGAGCTATGAGACCTGTTGGTTTGCCACAGCCTAGATCAGTGAGTCTGAAGACCTATTTCCCTCTTCTAAAAAAAGTGTTGAAAAAATGCACACATGTGTGTACAGATGCACATAGCAGGGTCCAAAACTAAACAGAAGACAAAATGGGACAGGGGGGCTGATAGCAACCCTTATTTCTTATCTGAATTAGCCAAAAGTAGGGATGGCAGCCAGCATTACCCCCATCCCATGCCAGCTGAACTAATGGAGCCAAAACTTGTTTCCTATTCACGAACAAGGGAGAAGGGAGGCAGACTGCCTGTGGGCCTATGGGCCAGGGTGGCTCTCCAGACCTCCAGTGCCCCATCAGAGGTGACTACAATTACTCTGAGAAATTAGCATGACATAGACAAACAGCCAAGTGTTATTACCACTCTGAGGAGCCCTTATTCAACCACTGGGGCAGCTGTGTCTCAGTTAGAATTAATTAGCAACTTAGAAGTTGCATTGCCCTTGCAACTCTGGCTCTTGCTGTCTCTGCAGCTGTGATCGCTTTCATCGGTGGCAGCTTGGTTCTGCTCCTACCTGAGACCAAGGGAAAAGCTCTGCCTGAGACCCTTGAAGATGCTGAAAACATGCACGGGTACGACATGGAGCACAGGCCCCATGGGGCAGGGCAGCTCTCCTTCGCATCAGCAAGGCCTGGGAAGGAAAACTGTCTTGTCACTATTTGTCACCAGGGTTCCTTGGTGCTTCACTGACAGTACAGAGAGACTTGGAGAGGGAAGGGAGCAAAGAGGATGGAGACAGACGGATGGAGAAAAATATGTGGGCAGGAATGGGACAAGCCAGAAAGAGAGCAGCTAAAAGTGGTTCCTCCAAGCTGGAAAAGGCCACAGAGATGCTAAATCCTGGGCAGAGCTCAGGAGCCCTGAGTTGGGGACTCTATAGCACCTGGCCAGAAAGGAATGGCAATGTGGCACAGGGTAGGACAGGAAGAGGCTGTCTCTGAGATAAGTTAGTAAGTCCACACATACAGCTACGCAACCAGACATTACTTCAGAAAGCACCTAGAATAACAGTTCTTCCAGTAGGAAATGCCAAAGTTACTAATGGACCCGTTGATACGATTTTCAGACAGCCATGCAGCTGCAGCAAGGCCAGAGAAGATCTCCAATTTACTTCTCTTTCTGCTCTCTTTGAAATAACCTGACCTCATCTGAAAAACTGCCCGTGATGAGATTACCATTACATTTAGTTTTCAGTGAATGTGAGCATATGGATTACTTAGTAGATCATGCTCTTTGCCACCCAGAGCTTCATCTGTCTTTCCCTTATTCCTTCTGCAGGCAAAAGAGACAAAAAGAAAATATGATTTATCTCCAAGTTCTGACTTCAAAAGCCACTCCCAAGTAAAAGGACCCGCTTTGCCCCAGACCTGCCTTTGTCCAGGCAGAGGGGCAGCAGAACAGCCCTCAACCAGCGCTGAGGGAAGAGCTGAACAAACACAGTCAGCTCTTCCCCGGCTTGCTCGTGTACTGCCAGCAGCCAGAGCTGCTCCCGAGCTGCACATTAGCTTCCTGGATTTCTACTTCAGCCCCTCATGGACCGTTCTTCCCTGAATTTCTCTGCCTTCTGGGCACTTTCATGCTTCTGGTGTCCCTGGGCATCCGGCAGAAGTGACTCTTGTGACGTGGGCAGGACTATCATGAAGGAATTTTTATTTTTTTTTAATTATAGCAAACAAAACAAAAAAGCAGTCCTTTGGGCTGCTCACTTGCAGCTCATTCCTGTAGCAAGCAGGAGTGTATTTGTGCTCACAACCCCCACACACACTATATCTGATTTTACATGAAAGCAAGCATGTAGACCATAGTTGATTTACTGCCACGCTCCCCCTACACTCCTGAAAACCTTATTACTATTTGTCTAAGTCTCCTGATGCTCAGCAGATTCAGTTCCAGCCACCCCACAGCGAGCACCTCTGCAGAGCATGTTCGTGGAGCCTGGGGGCATTCAGAAGCATCTCTTCCTACCTACATGATCCCTCCTCTTCTGGAGATCTAAGTACAAAAATTATAAACACTTATAAGTCCAAACTGGCTTTTAAGCTTTAGCATCACAGAACTTGACCGTTAGATAAGCTGGAAAATGAAAAGCAAGGCAAAGAGGAGCTGCAGGCAGCAGAGCCTCGGGACATGGCTCCAGACTAAGGGGAAAATGAGCCACAAAGGGTCTGGCTTTCTAAGCAGATCTCCATGAATAACATGCCAGAAAATCACTGCTGTAGGGCTTAAAGTTGAAGGTGCTCTCTGTAGTCCTTAGGATCCCCTAGCAATGTGGTTCACGTCATGTTCAGCAGCTTGCATATATTCTGTGGAGTTGGGTTTGTCTCCTAACCAGCCCCAGTTCTGGGAAGAGGCCTGATTTTTTTTTTTTTTTTTTTTTTTTTTTTACTAATACACTGAATGAAATGTGACAAGTGTATACAGTAGGGATTGGACTGGAGCAAGCTCAAGCACAATCTAGCACACTTACAGCTTTGATCACACTATAACAGGAGCTGGAAATGACATAAGCTTTTCAGTGACCCATGAATTGGCAGAAAATCACGGGATGCACACAAGACCACCTTGACAAAACAACCACATTAAGATCATAGCTTCCAGACAATAACCCTTGATGAGTCTCTGACAGGCTGTGGCGATGTTCAAAAGGATAAAATTAGCAGTGAAGTCTCCAAATTGCAGCTATGCCAGCACTGGGATGTTTGGATGCTGGTGCTGAAAGCAACAGCAGAGGACAAGAGGAGTACTTAGGGACTGCTGCCCTAGACCACATCCGCAGTCACGCTGTCTCTCAGACAATGCCAGGGAGAATACCAGAAACTTTTTATCCAACAGTTATGAATTAAACAGCAATTCTTTCCAAAACTCGGCTACTGTAGGCTCACAAGTAGCCTGAAAATGGAGACATTATGTTCTTCCCAGGCACAGTCTCCTTGCGCTGCAGTGTTTCAGTGGTTCCTGGGCTCCAGGTACAGCCGTGGCACAGAGCTGGGCCCAGCTGCTGCTACGGGGAACAGGAGCTGGCACAACACTGCTTTATCAATGATGCCACCAAGAGCAAAGTGCCATTATAACTCGCAGGTGGCTACAGAAGCGAAGGCGTGGCAGCACCTGCCACCTCCGCAGCTCCTGCTGCAGCAGGGCAGTGCTTATGGAGACACACACCTCTGCGATATGTCAGGGTTTTGAGACTCAGCTTGTGGAAGTCTCCATTTATTCATCCCAGTATTTGTTTTACTTGACTTCTTGACTCTTCCTCCCCTACCCCCCTCATTCCGCCCGACCCCCCTTTTTCTTTCTGCACGAAGTTTTCATCGGGTTTCAAAGTGACGTACAATAATAAAAACAGATGTTCTGCCAGCTTTCTTCCAGCAAAGAGCTAAGTCATCACAAAATGACAGCAGGGGAGCAGCTCCACGGGACACACACAATTGCATCCCCACGGGCCCTCTTGCCAGTCTCAGGACCAGATTGTTCCTCACTGATCCCAAAGCAAACATTAGTTTTGCAACAGCTCAGGCTAAAGTCATCTGGGGGCCCTGCTTAGCTGGGCAACATGCTGCCCTGCCTTCGAGGCCTCACAGCAAGGCTGAACATTAACTGCTGCTTGGGCCGGGAAGCAATCCCAGGGCAACTGCACACTGCCTGTGGGAGCCCAGGAACACTTTGCTCAGCTGGGGGCCCTCTCCCCTCTCCCTGATCATGAAGTGACAGAAATATCTTGTGCAACACGTGCAACATCCTCACTGGCCTCCAGTTTTTCCCAACAGTGCTAGGGACCAGCAAGACGAACAGCAAAGGGGAGCCACAGTACTTCATGCCCCTTCTCCTCTGCAACCACAAGACTGTTAGGGTTGCTCAGTGGTATGGAAAAGAAAAGGCAGAACATGAACAGGAAAGATGGGCAGGGGATACACTACTGCCCTACTGCCACTGACAGCAGAGAGGAACAGGAGGCACAGAAACAGGCAGACCCCAATTCTGGGGCAACTGCAAATCGTGAGAGATGCTGGACAGGCCCTAGCAGATCTAACTTTGCCCCTAATGCTCCCCGTGGCACAGGATCACTGGCCAAATCCCAGCTCAGAAGCCCTGCCCTAGGCCTGAGCCCCACTCACTCCAAACAGAGATACAGCTCTGTGCTGGCACAGGCCAACCCTAATAAATTAGGTGGAGCAAGACACTGTCAGGCCCTGGTCTCCCTGACAGCTGTATTGTTCCCCACCCCACACCCCCAGCTGGACTCAACAGAATATTATTAATAAAGTTCCACATGTCTGCGTGCACACATTTATAATGACATGAAGATTTAAGAAAACAGAATCATACCAAAAAGTATAGAGCCTATGGAGATATTAACAAGACAAGAAAACGTAGTGGCTACACTGAGTGATGAGAAAAGACTCCTACTTCTTCACAAGGGCAATAGCCTTTCTTCCATGCACCCTCTTCATGCCCATGCCCATCCTTGTAAGCTTGGGGATAGCCATTAAAATCCCCAGTCAGGGCAGCTGTACAGTCATGTGGGTGTGCATGAACACCATAACACATATGGGATAACAAAAAAGGTCTGTGCAAAGTTGTTGCTTGTTGTAACAAGATTAAGTGAGATTTGTAGTCACCTCAGTTCCACGACAGAGTTATGTTACCATCACCTCTTATGCTGTCCCTGTATAAGGCAAAACAAAGTCAGATTTCATGGGGGACTTACAAAGATCTTTTAGGAACCCTCCATCCTCAAATTAAGATCTGCTCCCATGTTTAAGTCCACACATCTTGTGTGAACATTTTCCAGCCCTAAAACATTAGTAGTGTAGCATACAGAGAGTAAAGCAGTTATGCAGTCTTAGGGACAACCTGATCAGAAAACAATGTAAGCAAAGGATAGACAGTCCAAAAAAAGAGGAGGGATGAGTGAGCTACCCCAGCACTGGAGGCTTTCAAGCTGCTCTTGAACAGGGTGCTAGATAATCTCATCTAGGCTCCCTTCTGTCATGAAAGGTGGGACCCGATGATCTTTCAAGATCACTTCGAGAACACAGCCTGTGTTGTTCTGTGATTCTATGAAGAAAAGGAAAGGAGGCAAGACAAAAGGGTATTCATTCCAATTTGCTTTTCCATGCCAGTGCCCTAAAGCAGACTGCCCAGAAGGTTGCACCATCTTCAGTCACGTGCTACTTCTGATGTCTGGACGTGGAGATAGATCTTTTTGTCCTTTGGAGCACTTTGCCTGCAAGAACAGCAAGATATAAGCAGCTAACCAGGAATTAATGCTTTCAGCAAGCACCTGACTTCAAATTCCTCATTTGCTCTGCCTCTTCCCCAGAGAAGACAAGCAGTTATTCTTCAGATGTGGGGAAGAGTGGTAAAAGAGTCCAAAATCAGTCTAGTCTTAGTCTGGGAATTAGCAAGGAACTTCGTGGAAGCATAGGAGGCAACCAAGTAACCCCTGTGCTTCCCCGAGGGGCTCTAGCTGGGGATCTTGTACAATTTCAAGTGAAAGCTGCCAAGAGTTCACCACCATAACTCACCTGTGAAAATTTTCAACATCTTCAACGGTCTCAGGCAAAACTCTTCCTTTAGTTTCAGGCAGAAGCAACACCAATCCACCCGCAATTAAACCAACAACAGCTTCAAATCAAAGATGCACAAAGAGCTTGTTAGCATATACTAATTTCCAGCATTCACCTCACTTTCCACTGCCTGGCACAAAGGACTAATAAACAGCATTTTATTTTGTTCTTTAGAGAAGATGTACTCGTCAAGGCTTGATATACAAGACCAGCATGCCATCTCCGGAGGACCTGGCAGCCAAGCAGACATGGTAATGAACCAGGTTCAGTTGTGAGTTATGCACTGACCTAGGGCACTGAAAACTGGACAGACAGCTGTAAAAAGGGAAGAACCCTTTTTAGTCTGAGCGTAAGCCAGAAAATTGATGCTATTTACATAACTAGATTTAGAAAATATATACACATCAGCTCCTGCTCGATGTGTTTAATTTCTCCACTGCTAATTTCATTTACCCACTTTGCACATTCGGTGTCTCTATTTTGAACCTACTAGGCACCCTCCTAAACGTGCTGACAGTTAAAAACTGCATACTGCCATTCAAGACATTTTTCTATAAATAGCATGCTGATCAAAGATTCAGAGAAGTGTTGCAGACCTCTACCTGAAAGTTCAGGCCACTAGTCTGCAAACATTCATCTTGCATTTATTTACCAATCTCTTTCCGAATAGATGGAGAACAGACAGTTAACAGACTGATGGAAAAGCTGCAGCATAGCAGCCATGTTTGCTCCCCATTAAAAAATGAATTATGGGAAGTTCTAGTTTTTGGCTCCAGGACTGAGAAAATACACCTCACAGAAGAGCAGTAATTTGTCAGATTTGAACCCATCAAAACAAAACCCCATTTAGTCTCATTAAAACATTAGAACATTTCTCAGCTTTTCACCATCTGTCAAATCTGTATTCACCTCCAGGTTCTCTTAAAATGCAAGGAACAATAATAAGAGCAAAGGAGACACGAATGCACAGACAAGTTCCAGACTGTTACCAACTGAAGGTTACAGCACATATGGATGGGGAAGGTGTTTCTGCTGAACTTGGAGCAAAATGCCTCAGCTGCTTTTCCCTCCCTCTGCAAGCTGGACCCCACTGCTGCCCCCCATGAGCAGGTAGCAAGGAGGTAAGGCAGCACTTACTGAAGACCACCAGAGGCAGCTCGTGCCAGATTTCCACCAGTCTGTAGACAATAAATGGGACGACGATTCCACCAACATCGCACAAGGCAGAGCAGACCATCACCCCAAGATTCCTGGTTCGACAGCAAAGGGATCAGGTTAGCAAGTACTGCAGGTGGAAAAGGACAGATCACGACTGCCTTTGCACAGAGCATGCAGCTCTGCAAACCACTAAGCATCAAGATACTTTGCAAAGTAGTTTTTAGTATCTAAAGTATCTAGTTTTCTATTGGTGGGCACATCCAAAAGTTGTTTAGGCCTAAACATCTGAAGAATAAAAAGCATAGCAAATAGAAACAGGAGAATATACCTGCATTTTCACACAGGTGTGAGCAAATTCCCAAGGTTAAACATAAAAGAGAATCAGGCCCAAATTATCCGAGGAGAGTCTCCAGGTACAGTAAAAAGAAAATCATTGCTTCAGTATCTCTTGGGAGACTTAGTACAAGGGGTACCAAATGATGCTTCTGTTTGTTACACGCCATTAATAAAATCTCAAAAATTATCTTCCATTATGTTGACTACGGATAGAGAAATAAGATTTTCATATGTTGTGTAACTTCATATAATCAGTTTCCAGTGAAAAAAGGACGTGTAAAAATCATCTGTTCAGTACAGACATCTTCCCTGCGTGCAGTGGTCTATGGTCACAGGTAAGAAGGGAACTTTGAAGAATTAGCATCTAAGCTTTAGTTACCTGCAGTTGATATATCTACATCTGAGCTATGCACCCTGCAGCCCACTTACAAGTAAGGAAAATTCCAGTCCTCAGGTCAAGGGCTTGGGTGAATGTACATTCTCGATAGCAACAGCCACTCTGGACAGATCCCTTTCAATGTTATTTTAATTAAAATGAGATACAAATCTAAGCACTACATGGGACTTCAGATCCCCCATCCAACTTGGTTGTCCCCACTTTTACCTTTATTTTATCCACACGAGTTTCCACCTGCCTTGAAGCACATTTTTTTTCTTCATCAACTTACCTTTTAAAGTACCTTACTTGTACTCCCACCTGCTTTATGATCAGCACTACCTGTGCAGTTCTGAAGCATTTGAGGATTACTTCATTTAGCATAACACAAAATACGCGTTGTCTTCAACACTTCCTGGCCAAATGGCCCACTGGGAGAAGGATGCACCTACCTGATGTATGTTGGATATAGTTCAGTGTTTACAAAGCAAACCATTTCAAAAGCCATTGTGATTCCCATTCTCCCAAGGCAAGCAGCAATCAATTTTAGCCAATGTATGTCTGCAGAGAAAATTCATTCAATGCATTTAACTTATCCGAGTGATTTAGGATTCACTTGACACACCAGTGCTATTTTAGCTGGACCTCTGATCCCATATCACAATGTTTTTAAGGGGCCTCCTTTCACTTGTGTAAATCGGGAAATGGAAAGTCAGCACTGCATGAGCTGTGGCACAGGAAAGCTTTGAAAGCAGCAGAGGGGACCCAGGTGCTTTGAGATTTATTATTAGCAGTGCTACAAAACTGTCTAATTTCACTTCTGCAGAGTGGGGAGCACCACTAAAAGTGAGGAGGCAGCACCCTGTGGTGGACATACTTTTTGCAGCCTTTCAGGGCTGGAACACATGGAGGGGGAGTGAGAGGCAGGTGCTATCCCCAGGAGGCGATGCTGGGATGGGAAGCCACCACGTGGCTTCACCCAGGTGACTTACCTGCTGGGATCAGTGCTGTGACAAGGCAGGCAGCCCCAGCCACCACGTTTGCTGCAGCCCAGGGGTAACGCCGCCCAACACGGTCAATGGTGACGATGATGATGAAGGCAGCTGGGAACTCAACGAGAGCAGAATAGAGGAAATCCAGGTAGATGTTCCCACCAGCTAGTCCCATGTGCATGATGAGCCCCTGGTAGAGGACGGAGCTTGTGAACCTAGGCAGAGGAGAGCATCCCAGCTTTGTTAGTCAGTCAGAAAGAATGCAGCCTGGGTTCTGCTGGAGCATTCACAACCAGAGCTTCAAAAACAACTCACCAACGTTATCTTCTTACCAGTTGTACATTAAAATGAATGTGTTTTTTCTCATCTGTGGTGTCCTGACAAGGTCAATTAGCGAAGGACTGTGCTTTCCGCCCTCATCATCATCTTCAAATTTAATATCCTACGGAAGAGCCAGCACGGCGTTCATAGGAGTTGAATGTTCCCTGCTCTCCTAGGAAAGTGCCTGGGACATGTCCTGACACTACAACCATTCACAGCAGACAACAGTCCCAGGAGGGTGTGCTGGTCCCCTCTTCCCATGCAGCAGGCCGTGTCTGGGCAGGGTTCCCTCAACCTTCCCCCAAGGTTTTATATGGGTCCATGCTTTCAAACATTTTCCATCTTATTTCCACAGAAAAACTCTGCTTAATCAGTGTTAAGACAGTTGTGCCATCTCACTTCCACCATTAGTGTAATAGAACTTACCACCTCCCTCTCTGCAGGGCCAGGTTTTCCGATATTCAAAGTACAATGAACTTCTACTGGAAGGAACAGATGGAAGGGACCATCATGGTGCTTGCTTACATGCATAAGCAGTCCCTGAGCTTACCTCAAAATAGGAAGGCATCTTTTTCCGATTTTTTTTAGCTATATTGCTGACAATTTTCTTAGCTTCGTCATTTTTTCCTTGAGATATCAGCCACCTGGGAGACTCCGGGAGGAACCTACAATGTGAGTGAGTGGATGCTATTACACCAAAACATAAGTACCCATAGCATTCCCACAAATGGAGACTGTGGGGAAAATATTTTGGTTGATTAGAAAGAGTTGGTTTCCTCCCAGCCAGGAAAAACAGTATATCCCACTATTGAAATAGGAAGAGGAGCAGTTGTCACAGTGTCTTTGATCAGAGATGTGGTTACTAAAGAGAAATTGGGGCAGGGCAATTCACAACACACTCAAAAAAAAAAAAAACAGGAATAGGAAAGCAACAAGTCTTTTCCTACTAAGCCTAATAACTCAACCCAGACAACCTATAACCAAAATACTCAAAAACTGAGAAATATTACTCAAAAGTTAGGAGAGATCCACAATAAAGATGGACCCATGTTCCTTCCTTCGGTTGGACCACAATAACTGTTTTATCTTAAAAAAAAGTAAATAACATGTTACAAATATGTAGGCATTCAACAACCTCTTTCAGTATAGGATCTTTATTACCATATTTTCAGTATAGGATCTACTTAATTGTCAAGGCATTTCCTTTCCTTTACGGAAAGTTTATCATACCAGACCATTCTCCTCCAGTGCATTTCACGTTGCCCTTTCTTTTTAAACAGAAACCAAGTGTAGCACACAGGGTAAGATGCAACAAAGCGCCAGTTGCTGAGGGGTCCTATTTCCCACCCCTTGTTGCCGTGTGCCTCCTCTTTGCATTAGGAGACACACACATCCAAAAAGCAGTGCCAAATCTCACTCGATACCAGTTCCTGGGAGCTGAGAGAAACTGCTTTTTGGGTCGCGAGCAGAGGTGCACGGAAAGCAGGCTTACCAGTGGAAGAGCAGGAAGAAGCAGCTGGGCAGGGTGACCGTGAGCTGCAGCCACCGCCAGTGAGGGATCGCATAAGCAATGGCATCAAACACCAGGAGCCCAACAGAGAAGGCCGTCTGATAGAGAATCCCCACCGTCCTCCTGTACTGCGGCCCGACAACTTCGGTCACTGAAAACAGACAGGGACTGACAGCTCTGCCACCACGCAGAGCAGGGGTGGCTTGCTCAGCAGTGTCCACAGACAACAAAAGCTTCTCCAAGACCCTGAAGACACCCTGAAGAAGGCCTCTTGGTAATCCTGGGCTTCCTGGCTTGAAACCTCAGGACAAAAATACCCCCCAAGTGCTTCCAGAGGAAGGTTTACTTTGCTGCCAGTCTACCAGAAAACACTGCTCCTACTCTCACACTGACCTGAGGCATCCAAGTATTGTCCTCTGACATGGAAATCTCTGAATAACTCACACAGTCCTCAAAATGCACAGAGGGATTTTGTTGCAAAAGCCTCCAAACCCAATAATGAAGCAGAATGTTTTGTTTCCCAAGTGCACCTTTTCAGCCTCCAAGCACACAAATGTTTGTGCACAGGATGGCATAGATCTTCCCCATCAGGATGGCTTCATCGCCCTTCTGTGCTTTGCAACCACACATCACCAGGTAGGTTGAGTCTTGCTAATGCAGAGCTAAGAGTAGTTATTCCAGCAGACAGGCATAAACATACTCATTTTTGCATCCAGTCATGTCATTTCAAGAAAGCAAACAAATTAGAGAAAGAACAAAGCAGTTATTCAGCAACTCAAGGAAGCCCTTGGTTTGGGGATGATAGATTAGCTAATTGTGCTTGGCCAAATGATGAGCAGAGATAAGAACAATTCCTCAGGCTCTGTAAAACTGAGCCATAAGCAGCTGCAGGGTAGACAAATATCAAATATCCCAGGAGAGCATGACAAGGAGGCTGCTCTGCCCTTGTACCCTTCTCTGGGCACTCAGAATCAACCTCCTTTAGGGAGGGGAGACAAGTTCAAATGGGCTTTGGAGTTGATTCAACATGCCTTTTCTCATGAGAGAATTTCAAGGAGAAACCAGAAGCAACAAGATGTAATTGAGGGGGAAAATATCAAGATGGGGCACAAAGTCATCCTGAAAGGGATTTTACGCTCTAAAATGGCGTGAATTTCCCCAGAGGTGATGAAGGTTTTATTTGTGCCAGGAAAGTATTTAAGATGCCAGGTGAGTATCTAGAACACACGGGAAGAAACAACCACATCTTGGCAGAGGATGGTCCAGCCTGTGGGCTAGATGTTATTATTTCAAACATCCAGATAACTGCATTAGCACAATGTCTCTGCTAAAAGAATTCACAGATGTTTTGGGTGTTGACATTTACACTTTAGCTACAGTTAACTGAATCACTTGGAGATAGCCGGTAAAGTCACTAGCCATAATAATCCAGATAAGTCTCAACTGGCCAGCTTTTACAATATTTAATCTGCTGGCTTCAGTGATTGCTTGGTGTGATTTTATGTATTTTTGTTTTGTAGTTTTATTTTGACATGAGCCTGAACTCCACAACAGAGAAGCTCCAGGCAGCTCCACCATGCATTGGGTGACATTGGTAGTAGGGCAATGGTTGGACCAGATGATCCTGAAGGTGTCTTCCAACCCTAATGATTCTGTGATTCTATGCTGGGAGGAACACCAGCACAGCTTGGCTCTGACCATTGCTTTGAAATCCCCTGGTTCGGCTTCACTCAACCAAGTGCATAGATATCCAAACAGCTTATCTTTTCCTCAGCAAGTACATGCTGTTCTTCAGTTATTTTTAGGCTGTAAAGCCTGTTTGTCCTTTAATGTTCTTCGTGTCATAACAACGCCTCCAGACCTCCCTACCCTCCTGCCTACTTCTTCAATGTCCTCTTCTGTCCTCACCCTGTGGGCGACTGGGCTGCAGAGTGGTGGCTGCTGGCAGCTCTGGGGCCAACTTCTTCCCTAGCCAGCACTCACAGGAAGCAGGGTCTGATCTGCAACAGGGAGCTGACCCACGGGGAAAACTCTACCTGGAGGTGACAGCCTTCATGTACCACCACTCGCTTGGTCTTTGAAGACTACTGTCATATGGGAGAAGCAACACTGTTTTAAGGAATAGCGAGAAGACAAAGTGAAATCACACCTGTGATGTCAGCTTGCATATACGATTTCAAAAAGCCATGACAGGTGTTTTTTAAAAAGGCTTTTCTTTTTTTTTTCTTTTTTTTTTTTCCCCTTTATCTTTTGCAGTCCATCTAGCTCCTGGAGAAGGTCCAAACTCACCTAGGATGTAGCCCGCAGTCCAGCAGCCCTTGCTGACCAGCCCTTGCAAGAAGCGGAAAATCACTATCCACAGGTAGGAGGGCACAAAGACCAGGAGGATGCCACAGACCACGTTTGCAAGAATTGAAGTTAAGAGGCAAAATTTACGGCCAAACCTGGATTGGAAGATATTACATATACAGCAAAATACTAGTCATGAGAACAGACATAAAATACAAGCTTTGTGCATTTTTGAAAAAAAAAGATCAAACACTTTGCTATACAAGGGCTAGGCACATACCAACTTTTATTTTTAGGCCATTACTCACTTATTTGCTTTTTGATTCCCTGAAAAATTACTGTGCCAATTGTTCTGCAATTCCACAAAAGCTTTCAGGCTTCTCAGAGGAAGAAAAATTTCCCAAATGAGAGCAGCAATAGTCCCATATTCACAGATGTTTGGATTGTGGGTGTTTTCTCTGAATTTCAGAACAGTTTATTGGTCTGTTATATACAATAGGGTGAAAAATATGCACAGATTTACGATTCTGATTTGTATGCACCAGGGTAGCAGATTTATATGCCAGGAACTTGATCCCAAAAATTGAGTGTACAGACCTTGCTGTGAGTGGGCTGCATTTCACAGCTGGAGACACACACATCCTCCTCTACTAAGAGTCTCCAGGCAGGAGGGGAACAAGGGAGAAAAAAAAGGATTTTCAAATATTACCGTTTGCTTCTTAACCCCAGCTGCCTGGACAAGGACAACTCTGCTGGTTCTGAAGGGGCTGTTAAAGATGCCAGAATCCAGGGATTTCCAAACCAGCTGTACCCATCTGGCGATCTCTGTGTCTACTATATCAAAGTCTCTCAAATGGAAGCATGATGTTTCCAAGCTGTAGCCACACTGAGCATGACAGATGAAGTGATAGCTCCAAATCAGCATCTCCTGGCTTCTGTTAACATGCCCAGGACTCCCATATGGCACAGCAGGGAGGTCTGGGGGCACCATCCTAGAAGAGCTTGCAAACTCTGCAGGACTCACAGAGCAGGAGAGATCTGTGCAAACTACCTGGGACGATTTGTTCACCTAAGACAGAGTACTCGCTTCTGATAACGTGAGTGAACACCCAGTGGTCGACCTTACTTTGAGAAGAGAACAACAACAGGTGATACCAGTTGCACAACCTTTTTCTGCCTTTACCTAAGGTTAGCTGCTGAACCCTGATAAGGGAGGCCAGAGGGTTTTGCTGCTGTCCCACACATACCTGTCTGCTATGTAGCCAATGTTTACGGAGCCAATAAAAAACCCAGCGTTCACAGACGACTGAAAGAGGTCTAACTTCCAGGAGTCCTCGCACACCAGGTTAAACTGAAAGAACAACTACAGTTAGAAGCAAGACAGTGAAATCATGAGGTTGCTCACATTCACAAGTCTCCTTTGCTTCATTTAAAGATTTAAACTTGTTTCTGGATTGATGCTGATTTCATCAGCACCCAGGAACCCTACTGACTTAAGTTTCAACACTGAAAACAAGATCAAGCCCTTGGGCAATTCCCTGGTATTTCCCTAGTCATGGTTCATCTCTCAATACTGAAAAAGAATGTAACCAAGTTATTGCCAAGTTGATCAAATATCAAGTTAATCAAATCAGCATGGACTTGTTGATCACCCTGGGCATTTTAAACAGATTTTTAGGGGCTGATGGTTAACACTTACAAGCAGTTCCATTTGCCTCATACCCTTATGTGGCATAGCAGCCCCTGGGTGAGCACTAAGGGGGAAGGCTTCACAAAAAGTATTGTAGGTGCTTGCAGAAGCCTGCCTTGTCCCACTTCCCATGGAGCACCAGCAGCACTGCTCCAGAGGAACATGGGATGATGTACACCACATCCGTCCCCAAGGCCACGGCATTCTCGTTATGCTCTGGCCTTTTGCTCACATAAACCCCCCTACAGCCTAACTTGTCTAGAGATCAGGCATTCTGCATCCAGGGACAAGCGTTACCACACGGTTAGCCATAAATATTCACCATCTAACCTTCCCAGCCTACCGGTAGCTGGGTTCTATTTAACCAATGCATTTTCAATCAATATATACTTCGTCCTGATACTCTGTGAGGGTGCCTGTGAGGATATTCTTCCATTGGGGGGGGTATTTTATTTTATTTTTTTCCTTTGAGCAAAGTAACATGCTTTGCTCTGTGCTATCTTCTTCCTTGCTTAGCTGCCAGGCAAGGGAGAACACGGCCTGATAGCCTTAAAGGAAACTCAGACAGAAACAAGATACATTGCCAAAATGAACCCAGAGGCGTGCAACATCTGCCAGTTATCCTGTGAAGGAAGTGACCCAAGGGCCTGGCCCTGCACCACCTTCAGAAGAAAAAGGAAGACAACTTTCACTGAGCACGACTGTACAAATCCAGTCAGGCTGCAAGTTCTTCGGTGTCGGACAGTCTCAAAAGATGACAGAGGCCATCTGGAGCAGAGACTTTGCTCAAGCCTTTTGCTGTGAAGATGTTGAGGTGCTGCTTTGGAGGCTGACCAGGACTTTCCACAACAGAATCCATCTGAAAAGATTTGGTTGCTTATCTCCACACCTTAATGTCGTGCAGTCCATACTTTGTGGAAAGAAATATCCTTACATTACACCCTCTGTTAAGGGCTACAAATACGGCATTTACTAGAGCATATAATTTACCTGCTCTTACATTTGTTAGAAAGTTCCAACAAATTTAGAGGTAGCAGAAGTCATTTTTTTTCCCTAAGATGAAATCAAGTTCGCCATCCCAGATTTTTATTTTTATTTTTTAATAGGTTAAAGCGCCTAAAAACCTAAAGCACTCTAAACAGCTTAAATACCATTTTCACATTTGTTCTGAGAACACAAAACAGCCATTAGCTTTTCTGTGGTTTATTCCAGAATTAAACTGTTTACTTGTGGGAGGCAGTTCCTTTTCCCCACCCACAGTCAATCATTTAATCATATTTGAAACAAACTAAGATTTGTTTGTTTTAAACGAAGGAAGTCAAAACCTTCAAATCTGTGCGGATATCGCAGAAAGCATGTGTGGTTTCTGAAGGGCACCAGCCCAGACAGCCGGTTTTGTTTGGAGTGTTACAGGTTCTTGATTTCTAACACACTGTTTACACACTTCCACCAATAGGACTTCTCATGCAATGGGAGTTTCATTCCAGACTGGACTTTACCTAGGGATTTATTTGCTCCACAGCTGAAGATATAAACCTCCCGAGCAGACCAAGGCAACACTTCGCAGCAAGGACAGAGCGAAGACTATTTGCAAAGCATTCAGAATAAGTTCACAGATAGTGACGATCCCCTCTTACAGGTAATCGCAATTTAATACGACATAAACTACATCAACCATCTCCCACACCGTAATAGCATCCTTAATAACACAAGGTAAGATGGACATAGGTTTTTACCTCGGTGACAAGCGAGGTCCCTGGGTAGTCGTAGAGCCACCCGTCCCGGCAGGGGCTGAGGGGGACGGAGCTCCGGTTGCCCGCGAGGCTGCCCAGGGGGTCGGTGCAGCTGAGGCCCGTCACGTTCCAGTCCACGTCGTACCTCCTGCAGCGGCTGCCGAAAGTGGCCCCGTGGCCGCCCCACTCGGGCACGGTGTGGTTCAGCTGCTCCGCCAGGCTCCAGCCGCAGCGCCGGCTCAGCTCCGCCACGCCGGGGCTGAAGCAGCGGTGCTCGGGGGTGAACCCGAAGAAGACGACACCCACGTAAATGGGAGTGAAGGTAGCAGAAAGCAAACACAGGACGAAAAAGGTTTGCTTTTGGAACCTGTTAAATTCACCAACCTGCTCCAAAATATCATCAAATGTTGGCATTTTGGCATCAAAACCACCTCAAAACTTCATCTGTCCTCTCTGCAGCACTGATATTTAGTTGGCAGCAAAGCTATTTAAGTAACGAAAACATTTGACCAAAAGTCAAGACTAACTCCATAAATTATTAAACGACATGTTGCAAGCTTTATTTTTTAAGGTTTCATTTGAAATCAGACCTTAATTCACCCATGCAGAATTTGCATTTAACCCCTAATCAGAGCATGTTTTTCTCCCCCAAAACAGCTAAATAAATACAATACTCTGTTACATTGTGTTGATTTGTTGTGTTTTTTGTTGTGCTTTTTTTTTAGTTTTAAATTAGCCATTACTAGTTGTTTCAGTCTTCATTGAATGTTTCCTCCTAATACTGCAAAAAAACAAGCTTAGGCAGCTGTTCTGGCAGAGGGGTAGAAAGAGAACCAGTTCCTCCCCAGCCCAGCAAGCCCACAGAAGCCACCCACAGACCACCAGAAAAATTATGGCCTAGGCAGCTGTGAGGACAGCTCTGTGGCCCAGCACTCCCTGCACACCTCCTCTTGCTAGGCAGAACCACTGAAGCAAGGAACAAGACCTCCGCTCCTGCAGTGACCTAAAGCAGCACTACCCCAAGCCCAGCACCCCGCGGCCACCACCAGCCCACAGTGGACTTTCACCTCCCCAGCTGCAGTGCTTCAGTGTGGAGCCAGAGTTGGGACAAGTGTGCAGCACCCACTGTGCTCACAGCAGGAGGTCGTCATGCTCACAGGGGCAGTCAGTGAGGCCAAGGAAACAAATTGAAGCCTGCCTAGAAAGTGGGTGTAGTTGAAAGCTATTAGACCCTTCCTTAAAAGAGACAGCCCAGAAAGTCTCACACTGCTTCTTTCCTAGCAGCTCTGTTTGAACAGTTGGTAGTGATGTGCACTTGTTCCACATGAAAAAAATAGATCCAGACTGGTATTTTTCCCCCCTTCTGATCTCTCTTCCTTCACAGTGCAGTCAGGAGTCAGATAGCACTTGACACATAAGCAGAGAGACAGCAACACAGAGCAGTGCGCCAGCAGGGGAGATGCTCCCCTTAGGGAGTCATGCTGTCGACCAGCAGAGCTCAGCATCTAACCCAGTCATTACTGCCTTAGACTTGTATGTTATGAAAATGGCAGGACCAAAGGAGTACACTTCCCTCTTTATGTATGAAAAGCATATTTTGCTGGAAAAATAGCTCAGGGAACCTAGTCATGCATACAGCAACAAACATGATTTAGTTTACTTACAAATCATAGAACCATAGAATATCCCGAGTTGGAAAGGACCCACAAGGATCCTCAAGTCCAACTCCTGGCACTGCACAGGTCTGCCCAAAAGTTTAGACCATGTGACTAAGTGCACAGTCCAATTGCTTCTTAAATTCAGACAGGCTTGGTGCAGTGACTACTTCACTGGGGAGCCTGTTCCAGCATGCGACAACCCTCTCGGTGAAGAACCTCTTCCTGATGTCCAGCCTCAGCTTCCCCTGCCACAGCTTAACACCATTCCCGCGGGTCCTGTCACTGGTGATGCTTAGATAGATAAATGCTTAGATAAAAAGTGGGCAACAGCCTCAAGACTAAACAGTTATTGCTGTCAGCTACGCGTTATTAGAAAATGTCATTGATAACTACCTGGGGATGCTTATCAAGCATTACTTGTTCTACATAGGTTTTATTATGCACAGTAAACAGGAAAACCATTTAGTTGTCATATACCGAGTCATTTCATGCAGCAGTTCACAGACCAAACAACTGTAAAATGCAAGCCTTAAAGACTTGGGGAAGGGAAGCAATATTAGTCAATACCCATTCAGGGAACTCTACCAATGGTAATTGGCAGCGTTAAAAAAAATACACTTTGGGAAGCCTTATTCCCCCAGAGTATACTAATGCCAACTATGAAAAAGGCTGCTTTTGTTTTAACAATGATGAGATGCAGCTTTAGCCAAACTGTTTTGAGACTTCACTGGGAACAATGCAAGAAGAAAAATAATTTCGAGTCTGAGAAAAACGGTACTGGGGAGTACCTATATATATATATATATATATATATTCTGATCTTTATGATCAAAAATTTTGAGTGATGTGATTATTAGCTATGACAAACAACAGAAAAGGATATCACCAAGCTGACGACCAGTATTAGCCCAGCATAAGAAAGATTCCAGACTTATTCCAGACTTGAGATGTGGGGATTTGGAATACCCACGTCATATCTTTTATTGAAATTGCTGAATACTTCATATTACACTATTTTGATTCAAAATGGAGTTTTTATAAAAAGAAACCATTGCTGAAACTGAATAAGCCAGCCAAAATGAACAATGAAGAGTTTCAAAAAAATTCAGACCAACACATGTATTTGTAAAATTCTTTGAAACCTTATCATTGCCCATGTTAAACACCTGGAAAAGGCAAAACTGCTAGAGCAAATTTGACTTCCATTAATTGCCAGCAACACTGCAAATCAATGACCACGGCCAGGACCCCAGCCTAAGATCTAGCTCTTGCACTATCAGAAAAGACTAGCCCAATTCTTTTCTTGTAATGAATGCCAGAGAGGTATCATGCAGACCAGGGATCCTCCAGTTGTTGGGCTTTTTTGGGTGATGATAAACTGGGCAGTGCAAGCTGTATTCTAAGAATTCTGCCTCTGACCTTGAAAAATCTTGTTCTGTGTAGTCAGTCTAGTCCAGCCATGATCTAGGAAAAAAAATCTTTGGATGCTTGTCAGCTGCTCTGGCAAATACTGATGAAGTCAGTCATATGACCAGTACCAAGAAAATATCATGCAAAGAACAACAACCATTCCAGGCTAAAGCTAAACAGAATTGTACCTTTCAGTCAATACCTTTGAACCAATGATCTGTTTAAATTAGAATGGATATTCAAATTTACAGGATAAATTAGACCAGTTCTAAAATTTACATCAAATCATCCTAACACAGAAAAGTTATATTTTTCCTTGTCTTACAATGGATGAACCCATAGAAGGGCAAACCCATAGAATAATACCCTGCCGGCAGGAAGAACACGTTGCTATAAGCAAACCTGAGTAGTGAGGATCAATAAATACAAGGAGTTAAAATGCTAGTAGTCAGATAACTTGAATCTCAAGAGCCAGGGGCTTAATTCAGCTTTAATCTTGTCCTTTGAAAGGTTCCTTTTTAAGCAAGCATTTAACGTCTATGCTGAGGCTTAAAAAAGTTGTCCTGGCTAGAGAGAGTCAACATAACTCAGCTAACTGGATGCTAGAAATCCAGTCATTACTGAACAGATCATTGTAAACAACCAAGACATCTTTCTCTTCTTCCCTTTTCAATGGTTTCTTGTTAAAGGCAAAATTCAGAAAAATCTTTCAGGCTGAAGTCCTCATATTTGGTTGGAAGTGTTGTCCCATTTTATATATAATCTCTCTATATATATTTTATTAGGCACAAGAGGAATTAAACATTCAACAAGTCCTCATCACTATCATCATGAAATGATGCTGTATTTGTAGAGTTCTGTGCCTGCTGTTGACCTGACTTGGCTTTTGTTTTCCTTTCCCTTCCCCCATTCAGCAAGTAAGCTTTGTCATCATTGCCAAGGCTCTGTGGCTTCTTTTGTGGGTGCTTGCTTTTGTCTAGTCCTCTTCCTGTCTGAATCTTTACATCTGGAATGGTTAACACTTCGTCCTCACTGTCCAAGTCATCCACATGGAGAGATGTAAAGGCTTCAGATGTAACAGACTTGGTAGTAACGTGACCGTTCTCCTGCACTCCTTTTGCTGTTCTTTGATTTGGTGCTGCAATTTCCTCCATAAGCCACTCTGTTTCATTCTCATTAGCTTCTTCTTCACTGTTTATCTACAAGAAAAAAACACAAGAGGTTTCTATAGCACTCCAGACTCTTCCACATACACTGATCTCCCCAGTTGTCAGACCTACTCCACACATCCTTGGGTTTAATTTAGACTGAGATAGTTAACAGCACACTCTTGCAGTATTACTATTGCTTTACTGTGTCTGAGGTGTACTCTCTTCTGGTAGATTTGTTATTTGGCTATCTATGGACTGTTCATTTCCTCAACTCTGTTCTAAAATGGGAAAGGTTCCCATCTTACAATATAAATGTAGACAATTAGCTACATAGCTTTCCTGAAGCCACATGCATTTGTTTCCATTCACTGAAGGAACTGGAAATTAAAGGTTTTTATCTACCCATTAGAAGAGCTTCACAATAAAGTTTGACAAGAAACAGAACCTTTGGTTTTGCTACTGTATTACCTTTGTGTATTTGTAGGAAACACCTGATGTTCTTCTGCAGCAGTTTGTTATCTTGTTTACTACAGTCTCCCTAAAGAAAAGGAAGAACACTGCATTAGGAAGACTATATTCCCCTCAATAGCCCTCACATTTCAGTGGATTTCTATCAAAGCATTTTACCAAGCAAGTTGTAAGCTGTCATGTAGCAACATTTGACCCTAAACCTTTCTAATTACTACAGCATCATGGACTGAATATTACATCTTCCCCCTTTACCACAGCTTCAAGGTGAATACAGACCAGAGGCGTTTTAGTCTTAAGGGAAAAAAGCAACCTTGTCTGGAAAGCAGAGAAGCAGCATGACTTGGGTTTGTTCTTTGCTATGGTTCCAGCTTGGCACCATGAAAGGAAAAGGACAAATACTAACAATATTGTCACATGGGTTTATCCTCAGTTAGTAGTTGTTCACAACAGAGACTAGCCCAAATCAGTTGTGCAGTCCATCCCTCTTTACGTGGACCTTCGAACAATAACAGAGTTTGGAAAACTGTTGCTTGACACTTGATGCTGCCAGCTGGAAAACAGAACTTCAGTCTCTGAAGTTCACCACTTCCCCTTCACTGAGGAAGCCAAATTGTCCTACCGAAATTTTTCGAAGCCTCCCAATCATCTCTTACCTTCTTTCTTTTTTGTAGAACAGTAAGATTATCAGGCATGCAGTGAGAACAACCAGAAGGACACTCAGCACAGCACCAACTGCCTGACTTCTCCTTGAAAGACCTTTATGTACTTGGGCTTCCTGATCAGATTGGCCCTCACGGCTTCCTGGAACACTGGTTGATCTAATAACAAATTGGAAAGAAAAGGAAGACTAAGATCTACTGACAAATTGCATCAAACTAGATTGGGAACAGATTTAAATTAAAAATACTATACCAGCCTGTCAGAATTTATAAAGAACAGAATTTAGGGAGTTTTATTCTAAATAAGTCACTGAAAAAACAAAGATACTGTGCCTACATCCTGGTGTGCTTTTAAGCAGTGCATAAAACTGAGATAACAGTCAAGACTAAAGTGTGCAATTACTAAAGTGTGTGATTAGACACCAGATCTTAGACAGCAGCAGCTATCCACTCGAATAGTTAAACCTGCACCTGAGCAAGCTGTAGAAGCTACAGCAATTATTTGCCTTCCATCTGACAGTGGCACTACACAGACTAACAGATAATCCCCTGCTTAAACCAGAATGAACAGTTTCCCTGTGCTTTTAAGCTAGCACCTAGAAAATTACAGTCCTAGAATTATTTCATTCTTTGCAGCAAGGCTGCCCACAGCGTCAAGAATGCAGGTAAGCACTGAGATGCATCATTTTGCTTTTAAACCACTGCCTGTCACCTCATTACTCCTTTCTGTAAAATAAAGAGTTCAATTCTGTAGAATAAAGAGATCAAATCACTGCAGAAATACCTCATTATTTCTATGACCTATAATGATTTTTCCACTCTAGCCTGAAGAAGTGGGCAGACAGACATAAGCCAGTTTTTGCTCTGGTTTTTAATTTTTTCCAGGCAGTAAGGCAAGGAAGACAAAAATCCAAATACTTATTACTCCTCTCAGTAACGTGAAACAGCATGTTCTCAGCTACAGTAAGTTTTACTTAACAGGAAGAATGGTATTAAATCTTACCATATCTCTCCATTATTTCCACTGCAAACAGGAAGCTTTTAGATCCAGATCAGTTTGACTGCTAAATAAATGCTTGCCATGCACCAAACATTACACACATGGACACTAATTCCATTTACTCTTAAGTCTACTTTTTTAAGCTTGTCCCCAACCTCCCACCCCATTACTCTGTCAAGTAAAGACAAAAAGCCTTTAGCTGAGAAGAGTTACTTTAAGAAAACGGTTAACTACTCACATTAGTGGACACACAGCAGATGTGTACCAGGTAAATAAGTACTGACAATCTGCTGTTTCATGGAGAAATTCAGGGATGCCTTCCTTTACATGTGAACTGCAGTGGAAGAAAATTGTTGAGGAGACAAACTTTGATTTATCTTTACCACATCTGGAGTCTGACGAAAATATGACATCCAAGTCATCATCTATAAGAAGAAGAAAACCTTATTTAGCACTTCCTTGAAAACAGCCAAGAGAACTATACCCTAAAAAGTTGTGTGTTTGCATCTACGTTATCACATGTATTTGTTCTGCAGTAAAAGCTTACATTTTGCAGCACCTGCAGGTGAGCTTATACTTTCATATAGCTCATTCCACCCAGTTGCTGTGGAACAGTGGGTTAAACTCTTTACAGGGAAAAGCAGCTAGGTGGAACAGCACAAGCACAGAGGAAAACAGGAAACCTAGTCTCGTCTTACATTATTTTTACTGAAATCTTTCAACAAGTGTCAAGCCCAAAATCCACTGCTAAGGCCACATTCACAACTGGGCCCACATAATAGAAAGAAGCAGCCTAACTTATAAAAATCATACAATGGTTGGAAGGAACCTTAAAGAACATCTAGTTCCAACACCCCTGCCACGGGCGGCAACATCTCCCACTAGAACAGGTTGCTCAAAGCAGCACCCAACCCAGCCTTGAACACCTCCAGGAATGGGGTATCCACAGCTTCTCCAGGCAACCTGTTCCAGTGCCTCACCACCCTCATGACAAAGAATTTCTCCCAAATATCCAATTTAAATTTACCCTCTTTTAGTTTAAGACTTGGAAGAGAGACTCCGGACAACTTTACAGAAATGGTTTAGCATAGATGTCATGAAACAAAAACTGTTTTTTAATGGAACGACTCAAATGGAAGATCAAGCAATTACAGCTAGTGAGCAAGTACTTACCCTCAACATAATATTTAGCTTTTTTGGCAAATCCAATTCTCCGAAAGCGACGCTCATTAGTTTTAACCTGACAGATGTTAGCTTCAGAGCACTCTGGAAAACTTGAGTTTGTTATACCAGAAAGCTGAATTTCATATACATATTTATCTCCATTTGTCCGTATGTCACCAGAAGCTGTGTACAACCTGAGGAGACAGAGGGCAGGTCTACGCTAAGTCTAAACTCAGACTTAGGTAGTTTCCAAGACTTAAGACTGGCAACAGCAGTACCTGTTACCTCAAGCAGATTCCAGATCAAGTTGGATCAAGTTGGAGTGATAGACTCATCAGCCAGAAGAGACACAGGACAGAAGCTTCCTCCTTGAGTATTACAACCAAGTATTATATTTAGCATAAAGCCTTCTAAGAATGCACCAAAACCAAACTCTTCTAGTTATACTGTCCTCAATGGGTGCACGAGCACTAAAACACCCCTAAAGGAGTAAGACAAACTGAATACGGAAGTACGATTCAGCAGCTCTCACGCAAGCTAGCATACTGACCATAAAATCCATATTGAGTGTTCTGTAGCTATGATAAATAGCCTGGCTTAGCTTTCATGAATTAACAAGCTTTCGCCAGGAGGGCAACTAGATCTACCCAAGTGCTACACAACTACCACTTAGAATCATATCCCTCCTTGCTGCTGGCAAGAGTAAAAATGCTCTGAGACTGTTATTTGTTCTAGCCACCTGCTTGAAGACTGAGCTTGATCAAACGTGACTTGACTTTAATCCCACATTACACCAAGTTTCTCATTTCATCCTGACCTCCACTACTCCCTCATTCAGGCCTGTTTGATTTTACCTGATAACGTTATAAGCACAGAGAAACATGCATGCGCAGCAGGTCTATTCAAAATGCACTTGCTCAGTTACACCAGTCCTGCGCTCTTCAATGCACACTACTGAATTGTGCCCTGCAGGCAGAGTTTATTCTTCCCATAACACTACTATAGACAGGTTTCCTTCCATAACACTAGAATTGATGTTAAATATAGTTATTTATAAGAGTTTCTGGAGCAGAATCATGTGCAATGTTAGTACAAACAGTGTAACTGCTGGTCTTTCCCTGCCTGTCCAGAGTTCAGTCATGCTCGAACATTCCTCCAGAGCTGTACTCCTTTGCTTCTAAGGTTACTAAAGCATGGGTTCTTGCTTGCATATGGATCTGCTGAGCAGGAAGAAAGGTGCTTTGAAAAGAGTCAAGGAGTACTGTAGATAAAAATCAGGATCTCTGATAATGATCCAGTGTCTACACATTATGGAAAAGAGCAATAACCCACAATAAAGCATTCTAACATCACGATAGTGTATGTGCAGACTTTAGATTAGTCTTGAATACCCCAGGACATGCTCAAAGTTTTAAGCCCAGCTGTAAGCTGCAGTAGCAACCAGACCTTTAAGTCAGCCATTGTTACAAGGCTGTCAGCAAATTCCCGCTTAACAGCTAGGAATTGTTAAAGCAAATTGGAACATGCATACCAAGCTCTCTTCTTGCAGTAGAGTTCTACAGAACTATATTTTTATTTTATTATTTTGGTTTTGGTCTTTAACTTACTTGTAATAAACATCCCCTAGAGAAAAGTTTTTCCCAGTTGTAGGATTAATAACTGTTCCATTCACTACCTCCACCTCCTGTGGCTTCATAGCACAAGCTGCACGTGTGTCCCAAGTGATGTAGTAAACACAGTTTTTCTCATCAATCCTGCCAAACAACAGATAACTGATTATTCCAGGAAAGAGTAACAAGCACTTAGTATCTTGAGTAAGAGAAGACAGCTATTTGCTCATGTATGGGAATCTCCTGCCTAAGTGTCATGCAGAGAGTAAGCTAGAATAGTAAGCACTGAAAAAAGCTACATGAGTTATATTGATCTTATCTGAGGTACAAGACAGCAATCACCTGACTTCACTTAAACTCCCTGCTTCAGAAGTTCTAGAAGTCACACGATACATCACAGGGTTTTATTTAAATACTGTAGCTAACTAACGTGCGAGTTTGCTCTTGGCAGGTTTAATGCTTTGCACTTTATCTGGCCACGACAAGAAATATAAGCTAGTCAGATTTTGCTGCCTAGTTCTTTGACTCAGGCACAGCTTCTTGTTCAGTTTCTTTATTCTACAACCAATATACAGTCAACCAAAACCAGACCGCAAAAAGCCATCGAGCTTTTTTAGTACTTGTGATCAGGCACATGTAACTCAGTCTAGACAGCGTCTAGTTAAATAATCTGTACTGATATAACAACAAAGCTTTGGTATGGTTAAGTAATGGAGCAAAAACATGTTTTATCTAAATTGCTTATCTACAGTAACTGTTGTCTACTAAGTAGATTTGGAGCAAAGTTACTAAGAAGAGCAGTTCTACTACAACTGACAACGTAACAGCATCCCAGTCTACTAATTCAGGAGTGGAATGCCTAGATTTTTGCCCAGGCAATTTAAAATATACAGAATACAGCTATTTATGACAGTGAATGAGTACAGAAGCTTCAGGAGATCCATGTCTTACAAATACAGACCAAGATTACTCTAGGGGCTGTCCAACAGAATAGAGGGTCACTGTCCTGAAACTTAGTTATTAGAGGTCCAACAGAAACCATGAAGATCAGTCAATAGTACACTAATTTGTTACTCACCTCTGCAGCAAGGGCATGCCAACTGTTTTTGCGCATTTCAGTTCTATAACTGTTGTTACTTTCTTGTTTTTCCTGCATTCCTGCCCACTGGAGTAACTAATATACACTGTATCACCTAGAAGAGAAATAGTGATGCAAGGTTTTCCTAAGCAACTGACAAATTTCCTTTGTTCTTTCTCCAGACTTCATTACTTTAGACTAACTTCTAGGTCCCTCCACCCCACAAATCATTTACCAGTTACAGCACTGGTGTGATTTGAGGCTTTCACAATGACGATCATTTAAAAATCACTCCTCCAAAACTTTTGCATTCACATAGTACCTTATGTTCAGGTTGCCAGTATGGGTATGACTAACTTTTATATTTAACATGTCCTTTTTGACATCTTAAGAGCAAGTAAACAGCTTATAAACAAACTCAGGCAATTAACAAATGCAATATATCTTTTTTTTTGTAGCTGGTTGGAAGACTTCTCATTTTCACAAACTTAACAGCATTTTTTAAAAGATTCTTTAAATTGAAAACTTAAATAAAGTTGGGATTTCTACTCCTTTTCTTAGGAGAGAAGCCACTTAGTCATCTCCCACATGCTGCTTTAATTGGAAGCATTAGCAGACATAGGACAAGTTTTTCAAAACAGGATGAACCAAAAATAATTCTCCCCTCCCACAGTCAGAGGTTGGAAGGTACCTCTGGAGGTCGTCTTATCCAACCCCCTGTTTAACAGGGTCCCCTAGAGTCATTTCCTCAAGACCATGTCTAGACTGCTTTGAAAGATCTCCAAGGAGGAAGACTGCACAGACTCTATTCAACCTGCGCTAGTCATCCTCACAGGAAGTGTTTCCTGATGTTCAGACAGACAATTCACCTGTTACAGCTTTAATTACAACACTGCTTATTTGCTTTAATGTTTTCTCATGGCCTAAACACTACTTTTAATTTTGTGTTGTTCTCTTTAAACAGAAAATACTGAAGACACATTGGCAAAAGTATCTCAAAGTTGAGTAGAATCCTTTAAGAGCCATTACAGCTAGGCTGTAAGATTTGGTTCTCTCAGCTCCCTACAGGAACAAAAGTTAATTATACCTGTCACATTGAGCTTCTGTGTATGAACAAGCCCAAGAACTTCAACATCTCCATTGTTGCTTTTCCTACAAATACTGGCTCTTTCAGGGCAGCCTGTGGGTCCTTCATGTACCCTCTGACAGAGATTCAAATAGTACCTAAACAAAGAACATGGCAGAAAAAAGCTTCTTTAGGCTAAACTGTCAAGATGAAATATAAGCTTTGTAAACTCTTTGCAAGGAGTTAGCCACATTGAAAGATCAAATACTCAAACCAGCTGAAGGAACAAAGCACATGTTAACACTTACCACGTTACTCTTAGTTATTTTACAGTAAATGACTGTACAGAGAAACTGATTGCCAGATTAGTTCACTAGTTAGTTTTGACCCGAGTCAAAACTAGAAATTTGAATGGAGACAAGGAATACACAAGTTTTCTCTCAGCTATAGAGCTTGTAGTGCTCTCAATTTAAGCCTCTTTGGAGTAATACCAGTTAAGTTTTATAAGAACAAAAGAACTAGGAGCATTACAGTTTATGTAGGGTTTTGTTAACCCACAGTTTACCATATTTTTAGAATTAGATGCTAATTTTTGGATTAGATGCTCTTATCCTTGCCAGTTCACTTCTTTGTTAACAAGGTGGGTCAGACTAGAAAGGCTGATGACTTCCTGACATTTACATTTTCTTTTAGGTTGATACTGGCATTTTTTTTTCTGCCCTGTCTTTATGGAGATAAAGCCTTTCTTGAACTTTAGACAACATGTTATGTGCTTGAGTCAAGAGAGAGCAAACAAAACATTAAGATTTTTGATCAACATACCTAAGAATTAGAAAAGGGCATTTAAGCTACAAAATTACTTTAAGATAGTTTAAGCAGAAAGTTTTTAAAAAGCTTTTGGTTTAGATTTATTCATTCTTTAAAAGGAAACCAACAAAGGAGAAGCGTGATGACGAAGACCATAATTATTCATCCTGTTCAGATAAAATGGGTCCCTTTGTGCCTTTTTTTTTTTTTTTTTTTAAGTCTACAAACAACATTAAGCATCTACAGCTTTAAGATGCTGTCAGAAATTTAAACAACCCTGAACATGGACCTGAACAGAAGTACTATGCCACATTATAACTTCAGCTATATATTGAGCAGCAGGTTGCTCCCTGCTCATTACTCACGAGTTTCCATTGTGGAAGAAGATCCATGAGCCTGTCAGAGAAGACAGCATTCTCAAGTCATAAGTTTTGTGTTTCTCAACAAACTTGCACTCCATCTTCTTTGGAGGACAAACAGCCTGTGTCTTCCATTCAAACGTCACAGCACAGCCCAGCATCTCACTCATAAGGTATGGACTCCCACTGCCAGCATTTTCATCACATATGAAAATAATGGTAGACACCCTTCTTGCAGTTGCTATAAGAAGGGAGGTTGGAAGAAAATAATTATTTTGCAAGTCTTCCAGACATGTATGGATTTTAGTGTAGCAATTCAGAGATATGAGAAATTTTAATCAGGTATTGTTCCAGAGAGAGAAGCAGCATAAATGCTTTACCTAGCAACTTCCTTCCCTAGGTTAACTTCCCATGCTATTTTTTCAGGAAGTTGTGTAACTCCTCCCTCCAAGATGAGGGATGTCCATCAAGGCAGTCAGCACTTGAACATGTGGTTTTGAACCACTGTGATATCTAAAGGGATGAACTTTCTCTTTCAACTCTCTCAAGTAAAATTAGGTTTGTTCCATAGATTCCTTACCTTGCCCACTCCCACCCCTTTCATTTCATTGCATTACATCAGAGGTCTTCTGCCCAGCCTAATAACAGCTAACTCACACTATTAACTCAGAGCCTTGTATATTAGATATAAGAAGTTCTTACCATTAACACAATATCCCCACTTTCCATCTCCCTGGTAGTCCGCAGTTGTAGCACACCACGGCCTCTTCTTTTCTTCCGTAATACATTGCTCATAGCTCTTCCCTTTGTACTTGAAGGGGAACACACAGAGCTCCCCCTTTTCAGTCACTGAGAAAGAAAGGTATGCTCTCTGAACAACATGCAGTCAAATAGCAGGCATATCCACATCCAGGACCATACCCAAAGCCCGCACATCAACACCATTCAAGAAGAGTCATGTGCAGAGGCAGACAACAAATACTGAAACATCAAGTCAAAACCCAATTAGAAAACTCAGATGTAGCATACAATTAGCTATGATCACCCCTACAGAAAAATTGCACTCTGTTCCAAAAGAGAAGCGTTGATGTTGTAGATGAGTATGGTGCACATGACTGAAAACCATGTTTCTACTACAGTATGCAAAATAAATGCTCCTTCCCTCCTTTAGCAACAAAACTGAGATTTAAGGGTAAGAAAGCCAACAACTCTTTACATAGATTCTGCTGCAGTCTCACCTGGAGGACACCGATCACCTCCTGTATACTGCAAGATGACTGTTTCATCCTGGCGGCTATAGTCCATTTTCATTTCCTTTAGGCTTCCAAAGGATGACACACCACTTTCAGATGTTAGGCACACTGCTCCATCTTTGCATTTTCCCTGGTACACATCTGCTGCTTTACTGCATACACTAACATGGTAACTTTGGGATCCAGAAAGTACCTGTGTGGACACCCAGAAACATCAGAAACAAGGTTTTAAAGGCTGGACTAGATGACTAGGTCTTTTCCAACATAAATGATTCTATGATTCTAAGGCTGCCTCTTGAAGTCTGCAAGTCAATACTTAGCGAGAACAACCAGGGTGCTTTATAAACTAAATCTCATGCAGTCCTTGCTTAATGCAGATAACCAATTTTGCAAATTTGGCCTTCATTTATGCGGCAAAACTGCAGGTAAGTACACCCATTGGTCCAAGGATACAGTATGTTCAGCAGACATCTTCGTGTTCAAGGCCAAATCAAGATTCCCTTCAGTGAAAAGTTCTCCTTCCTTTCCAACAGTAGAGTCATGAACTTCCCCCTCAAAAGCATTGAAAGGCAATGCTCTCATGTTACTCCCTCTGTCAAAAGGCAAACCACCACTGACACTGACCACAGCTGCAGCACACACTTCAGTCTCTTCTCACATTCCAGGAAGTTTAGAAGAACTTTCTGAGAAGACTTTACCTCAAATGATCTTCCAGAAAGGCTGGTCAGGTTAAAAGTATAGTGTAGTTGTTCATCAGTCACAGAGCAGCCCAAAGTTTTCACTTGATCAGGGCACACAACTGGAGTTTCCCACTCAAACACAAAACTGCAGTCAAGTTTCCGTATCATCTTTGGCTTGCCCTGTTACCAAAGACCACAATAAAAGAAGATTAGGTTTAACCTTGGAAAATTTGTTCTTTTCTGCATTATTCTTTTCCCTCCAGCAGTTAACCTCAATTATTACCGACTAGGTTTTACTGACTGTAGGACAAACTCCATACATTAATATTGCAACTAGTACCAAAAAAGCTCTAGGTGAAGAACTTTCTACCTACCTAAAGAAAACAAATAGGAATTGAAGTAGGAAAGTTTTCTTACTATAATTAGGGTCGAGATTTTGATGTTCACCTCGGTTGCAAGCAGGAAAAAAAAGTGTGAGTTTTCTGTATTTCTCCACAACAAAAAAAAGTTAAGAAAATTAACAAAGTTAAGGTATGGACAGAACGTTGGTTCCTTTGTCATCCTATTTTAAATGAAAGTAGTAGTATGGCATGTGTAATACTCAGAGCCGCCTAGGATTTCAGTTCTTCTCCCATCTTGATAGAAAGTAGACGGAAAACAGTTCCACTGAGCATCTTTAACAAGATCTAGTGTGTCACATATACCCAAGTGCTTCTTTACTGTTTTCGTTAAGTGTTAAAAAAAATTCAGGGAATGTTAAATTCATACCACCATGCAGCTTCAATTGTTCAGGTGTCAATGAAAAAACATAGCATCTGAATGCAAATTTTGAGAGTTGTATATGATTACAGAAGTGATTACATCACAGGTGAAATATTTCATAATAGCTTTATAAACAATTACACTGGTTTTTGTTTTAGCTTATAGTACAAGTTCAACCTTTGGACCCAGACAAAGTACAGTAGAACATTAAGCTTAATGCCAGCAATAAGTTATCAGTACATTACTTCAGTGGAATCTGATCCTTGAAACCATCACAACTTGATCCTTTCAAGCCTAAAGTTCATGCTCTATGAAATTTTGCCTAGTTTAGAACACAAATACTAAGCGTATTCCTCGCTCAACTGTATGAAACAAGACCATCCTTACGTGCTGGAAACGAACCATTGATTTAGCTATAAGCAAAGCTAATACTTGTTACTCCCCACTTCTCATTGCACACCAATATCAACATTAATTTAATAGATGTCTTACCAGACCAGTTCCTTGGCTGCAATGAAATACAATAAGAGAAGTATAGTTCAATTTGTTGTTTATCTGACAAGGAGTAGTGCTGGTGTAAGTGATGTAAACCTCATTTACTGCCTCTTTTAGCTTGGGAGGTTCAGTAACACGACCAATATCCTACACAAGCAAAAACATATAGTAAGACAAAAGTAACATCTAAATTTCAGATCAACTCAGATTTAGATCAGTTCAGAGATTCATCTGTTTAGCTGACATAGCACAATTCCTATGCACTTTTGAAAACTGCATTCTGTACTCAAAGAACAGTTAACTAGATTTCAATCCTAACAAAGCAAGTTGCACAGCTCGTAACACCCTTTAGCTAAGCTTGACAAAAGCCACAAAAGCCAGGAAGATTCTGCATCTTAAGGGTGGATTCTTTTTTTAAAACTCATTGTGCCAAAAATACCAACACTTGAAAATGGTGTAGTATTAGCAAAAGTTCCCTAGATCAGCGAGGAAGTTCATGAAAAACCATCGCAACTTTTTGTTTGCGAGCTGTGGAAGATGCACATAAGACCTCAGATGCAAGAGCCTCCAAAGTCTCTTAAGGACATATAACACTGACAAGTTGCCCGATATCCTGTCGCAGTCTTTTTAAGACTATGCAGCTGTCAAGTTCTTAGAAATACTAAACATGTTTTGGAGCATGCTAGGACACATCCTCCTTCATATTGCAAACAGGCTATCATAGAATCAAGTGCACTATTTCTGCACCACTGAATAGCAGACAGACATTCTGCTTCCCAGGCTCAGTGCTTGGCATGCAGCAATACACAAAAATTCTCTGTAGTAATTGCTCATACTCATCAGGGCATGGAATCTCTCTACACCCAAAAATCTTCAGAGCTCAGAATAAGTAAATACTGCTTCGTAGGGAAAGCAAAGAAAGGGAATTTTGCAGAGTAGATTTTAATTCTGTGGTCCATTTATTTATTCCATTGTAAAGCCTATAGTTTAAATCAGGTCTCTAGTCCCGGATACTGTTATAAACTAGTAAGGAAATGCATGTTCCCATAATTTCAGGCCTAATACTTACTATTGGTGGTCCATTAACAGGAACCATACAAACAGCTGCTCCAGGTGGACAATTAACATCTTTGATAGGATTGAGAGGCTCACAAATATTGATGTAGAAGTCTGGAGAAACATCTGCTACATCTTCATCCACAAATGCCTCGTAATACCCAGTGCGATGTATCAAAGGGGACAGGTCAATAACAGAACTGCCATTCAATACTGAGCACCTCACCTATGAGAAAGCATATTTTATTATTTTTTTTGACCTACTGATAATCATCCTCTCCTCCACAGTGAGAAATGTAGCTACATTTAAAAGTTCAAAGTTTTATTCAAGTAAAGCAGCATTTATTATGGCTTTTGCTTAGCTGTAGATACTAAGCACCTAGAAGCTACATATGAAAAAAGTCAAGCTCTTAAACACATTTATAGAATTGAGTCCATATCAAAATAACATCAAAACTAAGCTCTAGAATGCAGCCTCCAGCATACATAGTCACTACAGTCATAGGATCAATGGATCTTACAGTTCCTTCCTATTCAATGTTGTAGGGAAGATGAGGACCACTTCCAATAAAAAAACTTGGTTGTAACAATGTAAAGTTATTGCACTGCAAGCTTGTGGCTTGAGCACTGCTTTAATCAGGGTCTGAGGAAACATTTTTTTAAGTGCATAAGCTTACTGACACTTGAAATTTGGGGAGTTTATTAATGTTCACATATTGGTAGTTTTGTTTCTGTCTTAATTTCATTTCAGTACAAGAGATCATTATTGCTACCTAGCCATTGCCACTCTGAAACAAACTAGGGGCACTGTGGATACACTGAAAAGTGATCAGAAACACACAAGTGATAACTGATCAAAGTTAATAGGTTAGAAAACAACTGTTTCTATGCATTATTGATTTTTTTTTTTTTATCTGAGCACATATTGTACATACTACTAGAGAGGAAACCACAACTGCGTGCTGCTCAACTCCTACAAAAGACTAGAAGTGGGAACATGACATTTTCCATCAGTGAAAAGAGCTGGAAAAGCATTTCTCTAAATGAAAGTGAGAGCTATAGTAAAACTGAGGCAGTCACAGGAGGGGGGAACAACTAGTCAGAGAACCATGGTCACACTAGGAAGTATTCAAAGTAGCAAGGATTAAACATTCATTAAATTTAATGCTCAGGTGTTAAGAGACCTTAATTCACCCTATGGCTCAGGGAACACAAACCATTTAACCTTCTATTCCTATTACTGGCTTTCATTCTGTGCACCTGTTACCAGCAACAATTTAACTAGCTAAAACTAGCTACAGTAAGAATAGCTCAAGGTATTGTCTGGACCACCAGTTCATCCAGAGTTGACCAAATCAAGTTATCACAACTTGTGTTATAAAGTAAAGGCAGATCCTTTGTTCAGTGTTTATCAGATAGCGTGAGAAAAACCTTTGTTTCTCAGAACTGTTTCTCACAATTGTCACTGCACTTAACAGAATTGATCAGACTCACCTAGCCTTTAGTCACTCGCACAGAAAAAAGACCAACCCCAGGCACAGCAACGTCATCCATCCTCAACTCAGCCCGATTTATTGGCCTGTTCTGTTGGAGGATCTTAACTATTACTTCCCAAGAAGCTGCCTATGGCTTTTTTCAGCTGTACAGAAAAGCACTTAAGTATATGCCAGAGAGGTTGATCTAAAGAGTTCAAATTTTAACATACTCACCATGTTCACAAGTTTGCCAACTACTGTTCATCCCTGCTGAACATACCAATAAAAAAGTCTTTCAGAGTTGCTATATGAACTTCATTTCTGTGCTAGAGGAAGAGACCTTTCTCTCAAGGGATTTAAAGCATACACTATTATTATGCATAACCCCCCCCCAGAAGTTTAGTCCTACGGAAGTGTTTTCCATGGAAGTAATTCTTACCTCTTCCTCACAAGCCAAGGACGTATGCCAAGAGAAGTAACTAGTGCACGTCTGCTCATCAAAAGACAGAAAAACAGGCTGGCTGTCATCTCCAGCATCAGACTTGCACACAAAGCTAAAATAGCTTTTATGCTTCAGTTCAGGGTCTGCAGGGCAAGGATCTCCATCTTCATAAACAAGCTTCAACACTTGATCTTCGTAAGTTAAAGTTTTACTTAATTTTCCAGCATTAATTGGTTTTGGACCAGCAGTGATGCAGACAGCTACAGTGAAAAAGTGAACAAAGCAGATGAAGTCTGATGTAACTGCCTTTCAAAACTGCACTGCACATCTACCTTACTGATCAGCAGGAAACTTAAGATTCTAGCCCTATTCTAATTTCCATAGGAAAGGCTTTTCACACTATCTGGAGTTACCATTAAACTGAGCTGAGCTGCACTGAAATAAACCAAATACTCTCTTTAATAACTTATTAACCAGTAGAATGTAGTATAACTATATACATTTGAGCCCAGCTTTTGATTACTCCTCTGAAAATCCAAGATATTCACACAAAAATATCACCTTGACTATATATAATTTCATTAAGGTGCCTGCCTGTAAGAATCCTAAAATACAAGTTAGCTGCTAATGATATTTCAGAAGCACCCAAAAAACAGAAAGCTAGAAAGGGGTCTGGCAAGATTTTGAAGCATGGACACAAGGCTGAATGAAGATGCATTACATCAACACAGCAACCACCACACAGCAGTTAGTGCTCTCAATTCATTCTAGCTGAAAGCTAATATCCTCTTTCTTTTCACAACAGTCAAGAGATTTAGCATCAGCATCTACAGTCTTGCCCTCATCACCAAAATGATACCCATCCTTACAGACATAAGGGCACAGACTAAGTAAACCCATTTAAGGTTAAAAAGGGTATTTAATAGAACCACATCATTTTATTTCTTAGGACAGTCTTTGTATCTCTTGCTAAGCAATTCAGATACAATTGTTCTCTTCAGTCCTTCCGTGTTTTCAGTAAAACTTGCCACTTGCAGTTTGCCACAAACCTGGGCATAAGTAGTTTGTTGTTTTTTTTTTTTTTCCAGGTACACCATAGTCAGCAAATACAGTAACAATAGGGATGAAATGCTTACCAGCTCCATTAGCACATGAACTTTTAGCTTCAGCACAAACATTCAAATCAATTCTTCTGTTGTGTGAATCACTGATTATATAACCAGACTCTCGCTTCAGTGATGTCAAATCAAAGAGGTGACCTGTAGGTAAAACAGGGTGTAGTTTAAACTTTTTGCAGATTCAAAGTCACAATGTTTCTTCGTATTAAAAGCTTTCAGCAACTTCCTTTAGTTGGAAGGTCAACTAGCACCTACTTGCCCGCTAGGTTAGAAGACAGAATTCATACCAAAAATTGGAGGCAAAACTAGTTTCAGAACAGATATATAGCAAACTTTCTACAGACCTTTTCCAAAGGACATTGTAGTACACGATATTTCTACCCACCACCAATAAGCTTGTTAGTCACTACCCTTTTCTAATAAATCCCTTGAGAACAAACAGTAATGCTGCTTCCAGAAGTCTTTTCCACCTACAAAGTTTCTGGGGCTTTCTCCTTACCTGTTGCAGGATTTGTTACCCGGCAGTCATTTTGCACGTTGCTTTTAAGAGGACACGCAGCAGCAGTGAACCATAAGAAGCTATATTCACAATCTTCAATGGCCATTATAAGTTCTGGTTTTGACTCCTAAACACAAAACACTAGCAGTTAGCTTGTAATTCAAGTGATATTGTAAGATTTCATGCCACAGGCTTATTCCTGAAGCCTCTAGCTGAGCTTCATGTCAAATAACAGTCCTAAGAATTAACCCATTCTGGAGCAGTGAATAAACCCAAGGCTACAGTATTGAACCGTAGCTATCTCATATATACAGGACAGTCCAAAATCATTATCTGTAGCAATAAAACTGATGAGAGTAGAGCTAAATGCAGTCTAGCCACGCAATAGAAAATCCAAAACATTATGGTGAAATGCCTCAAGTGCGTATTTAATGGCTAGGCACACGGAGGTGCAACCAAGCACTGGCCAACTGGCACTGCCCTATGTTTCCTACCCCACAATACGCTCACCTTCAACATACAGACAGACAACTTGAAGGTATTACAGATGCTAAAAACTGTTAGACTGTACAAGATGATCTCTTAAGAACTGCTCATCATCTAAAGGTCGAGTACTACTTCATAGTCTACTCATAAGACTCATAGGGCTGCCTCCCAACCAGCTGCACAAGACCAGGGAATAGTTAAGAACTGTCCCACCATCCTTCACACAGATGCTGTGGTACAAACTCATGAAAATGCAAAGCCCTGCCAGGAGAAGCCCACTTACTATTCTGCTTTCATCACATTTGAGGCGCAATATTGTTGTTTTCTTGCGAATTTTATCTGGGCACTGATCCCCATTAATGTATTTCAGAACAGAAATGCCATTTTCCCACCGGGGTCCATCAGCCACTTCTCCAAGGCTTACACATTTTGCATCCTCCACAATGGAGGCAGCAGCATCAGAAGGACAGGAACCTGTACAGATTAATATACTGCATTATTACTCCAAAAGTTGCTAAGGCCTGCTTGCCTGGAATAAAACTCCCTTTTCAGTTATGTCATGGCTGATCTACCTCCAAACGAATGCCCAATCATACTCATAACCACCCACCTTCTCCCCAGTCACAAGCAGCAGCAACCACCTCAACTTCACGCAGGAAAGCAGTGGCAGCTAGCACTAGGGAAGCAGACTACTACTCATAGTGAAAGGCTAGAGCCTGATGCCTGGTCTTCCACTCCACCGTGTGGAACCAGGCTCAGAAGATGCCACAGAAAACACATTAACATCCTACTCCAAATTATTTTAATCTCCAGGAGCTATTGAAGACTTTGTGTAAGAACAGAAGAGCTGGAGTGCTGAAAAGATCAAGATATGAGCAGCAAGCAGATCTCATATACGAAACACATGGAAATAAGGCCCAAAAACTAGCCTTCCCTCTCATGCCAAAGTGACACCACTGTCTCCACATAATCTGCTTTTACGATTTTTTACTCTGAAGATCCAGCAGTACTGTCCTACCATTTGCCTCCTCTATCTACAGCTAGAATATATTTTTATTTAGCTCTTACGTGCAGCACCGTATGGTACTAAGGACTTGCAGACGTTAATATAGTATTTCTGTGTAGAAGCAGATAAAGCAATTGCCTCCCAATTCTCTCTATGCCGTGTTAGAGATGAGAAGTCATAGAAGTTTCCTTCATCATCCCTATAAGATAAAGAATTTAAATTAGTGAAATCAAGTAGTATTAAAAAGGTAATTCCGGTAACTTCAAAGTTGTGATTTACAATAAGCTTCATCTTAATAACTCTAAGAGAGTATCTTGCTAGAAAAGAACTCTGCACCAGACTCATTGGTCCCCAAAAACTTCAAATTCAGTACAGAGAAATCACTGCATCAGCTAATCCACAGCAACTGGCTGTGTACACAGCCTACTGCCAATGCAAGAGTAATTCTAACTTCATTGAAGCACACAAGTTTAATGCATGGCAAGCACAAATGGAGGGTTGCAGCAGGTTGTTTCATCTTAGGGTAGAAACTTATCCTGACAGCACATGTTAAAACTCACAGGCAATTGTCCATATTTGACCACACTTACCAAGTATTATTACAATAACTAAAGAGGCAGTATTGCAGAGCTGCAGTAAGGTTGTACTCATTTCTGCCATCATACAGCCCCATCTTACACTTGTGGAAACAACTTACTTGTAGGAACACTCAGTGGATTTAACAGGTGGGCAGGCATACTGTGTATGCCATTCAAACATGTAGGTGCAATCTGGAGTTTCCTTCAAAAATACAGGCTGAAAGAAAAAAAAAGGAGTGTACTTTCTCCAACTTAAATATAGAAACTACCAAAAGGTCTCAGTCTTTCTTCAAGAAGGCCCAGCAACTTGTATTTGCATAGTATCTTAGAGACATACTGTGCCTCTGATCTGAACAGTATGGCCTGAAAAGCTCAAAGCACGGCTTCTCCCAAACCCAAGTTCATCACATGCACACTTCTGATTAAAGAGCAACCGTTTGGAGCTACTGCCCTCCTCTGACACAGGGAGGGAGAAGAGCCAAAGGTAAACCCAGGCACCGTTCTTTATGAACGGGAAGGTAAGCACAAGAATTTCTGTGCAAGTTTCCCAGTCTCTCCAAGGGCTTTGCTAATAGCAGGCATCTCTTAAATGAACAGCATGCTCTAATTTTCCTGGGGCATAAGGGAGGTACCTTTCATAAATGGGTTTGTTTTTAAACCTCATGGGAGCTTTGTATCTCCTACCTAACCTATAAGTGATTTTAACCTCTAAGTGATTTAAGCAGTCCCTAAAGGAAGCTAATTCATGTTCTTCACCTTACCCTGCCACACATTAAGATGACAAACTCTGGAAGATAGTATATACACAGGAATTGTATTTTGCAACTAACCTCTGATGTAGTCTTGTCACAATAGAATAATATGGCAGTTGATCGCTCATATATTTTATGACATTTTTCTCCACTAGTGTAATTAATCATTATCAAACCATTTTTGAAAGTCAGTTTCTCTGTATGCAAGCCTAAAAGCAAAGAGTTGAGAAAATTAAACAGTTAATCCAGTAAATACGCGTAACTGCAGTCATGCATGTGACAAGGTTACACAGCAATAACAGACACAATAAAATAAGCATTGATAGAAAGACCTACACCTTCCTCTAAAATACATGACTTAGTTATTTAGTGAACACTGTTTCAGTGTAGTAGTGTTGAGCTCATTCCCAATTGTGTGGCAAGATAACTATATACATAAGATTTTATTTGCACATGAAGTACAACTGGTAGGGTACTTTATCTCACAAAACATGAGATTAACCAGGGTGTAACAAAAACTACTATTGAATAAATAGCTCTTGCTACTCTTCCCACTTTAAGTTCCTTCTGATCAAGTGCCATACCTGCTACTTTTCTGAAAGTACTGTCCGTCTTCTTTACTTGACACGATGACACGCCCCGAGCCTCTGGCTTGCAGCGTTCTGTTATTTCTCCACAAACTCTGAAGTAGTAGTCATACTCCTCTGTACTCACTTTTATGTCTTTATTGGAAAGTGGCTTCAAATTATAAACATGACCATACCTCGGATCTTTAACCTGGCAATTCTCTCCTTTAAAGGAAAGTTAAGAATGAAAATACAATCTTATATCTGTGAGCCACACCAAATACACTTAGACAACTAAGACCTCCTGGCACAACTAAGGTCACAAAACCTAAGTAGCTGGCACTTCAGGGGAATGACACTAAAGAACCATTTAAATGCAGTTAATCAGGTTGTCCTGAGAAGTTACTAAGACCTAGAACAATAAAACTAATGCGCAAATACAATTTTAAAAAAATAAAGATGTAAGAGCTACAATGTACTTCAAAAACCACCTCAAGCTGGCCTCACAGGCTCTTCCTTCAGCAAGGCTGAAGGTTAAGGACAGAACCAGAGATACTGAGTCCAGCACTTGCTCAATTATCTGGAAAAAACAGTGAGGTCACAAGGTTGAAGCAAAAGCTGTCCTAGATGTCAGTCTTGCATCTTTCTTTAACAGTTATCAAGTCTGCAGAGTTAGGTTGTAATTGATATAGGAATTGTTAGCTACAGCTTAAAGCCATACAGAGTCTATGGAGAAAAGGTTTGAGAAGTGTCTAGTTTCATGGGTTTAATCAGCTGAAAAGCACCTGTAACATTACTGCTGATTAAGCCCTCAGTTTTGAAGTGACACTTGGCTCAATACTTCAAAGATTTTTAAAAAAATCAGATCATACCACATGACTATGCTTTCCTCAATCCCCTAACAAGTTGATACCAAGATGAATGACAAGATATCAGTTCTCTCTTCAAAACCACAACTCTCGTCAACAGCATCCTGCACTGTACTTGTATGCTACAGAGCAGCAGCTTGATAAGCATTCTTCTTGTACCACAGGAGATGACTGACAGCGTGAACTAGGTTGAGTACAGATGTAACAGATACTTTACAGGAAGTCTGATATTTCAGAAGATATTATCTACATTCACAAGGTCTTATCTACAAGCTGCAAAACAAAGCTCTTAAGAGCACAGAAGATAACCTGCACACTCAGCTTCCTACCAAGTGAATATCAGAACTAGAACCTGCAATTCCTTCTTGCATGTCCTGGAGTCAACTGTAAATTGATACTCTCCCCTCTGGTGTCTCCACCATTGACTAGTGAGAGTCAAGTTCATTATACGATTTCTAGTTTTCAGTGGGGGACAAGGAAATATTTGACAGGCACAGGATCAACCACATTTCCATGAAATCTAACACTTACCAATATTTGCAAGACTCTAACAAGTTTCATTGTGATTTTGGTTTAACAAGGTGGCACTATGATTTGACCAGAAAGCATTATTACTGTATCTTCTTTTCCGAGATAGAAAAGTGCATCTGACTCTTATCCTAATTTATACTTTTCCTGTTAGATTGGGAATCTTTGTTGGACTAACTCTCTGAATAGATTTCCCTCTACAAGCCAGCATCTTTTACTGACAGATTTGTAGGGCAAGAAACAAATGTAGCTCCACTAGGTTTTCATTTCTTGTACAGATTTGTTCGATACTTGAAAGCTTAACTACACTTACCTTCTGCTTTGTGAACAGGGCAGGCTGCCAAGGTTCTCCAAACAAATACAAACTCGCAGTCATTTTCTTGCTCAAACACTGGTGAACCCTACATGAAAAAAAGCCATGTGAAGGAGACTTACTGGAAACTACATTACAAGTCCCAAAACATACACAAAGAATCCCTTTTTAATGGGGTTGCACAGTTTAAGGTCTCTTAGCAAATGTCTGCACCCATTTTGAACACAGCTGTCTGCAATACCGTCCACTGTTGTGTTCAAAGGGCTCAAGAAAGCAGTTGAAAGGAAAGACAAGTAAAATGCATGTATACACAATACTGCTGTTCTAAACGAATCAGTCCATTCAAAAAGAAGGGAAACTGTTTATGTTGTAAGTCAAAGCTCTTAAATCTGTATTAATAGCTCTTAGCATAGAAATTTACCATTGTCTGATCGCACTGAAAGATTATACGTGTAGAATAACGTTGCTTATCTTTGCATGTATCACCATTCAAGTAGATAATGCTTAGTGACCCATCAGTAGCAGCCTGTGGATTTATCTGAATGACTCCAAGGTTCTTGCTTTTATCAGCATATTTCACACAGGATCCTATGGCTCCACCTACAGGAACCCAGCAGAAAAATGTATTTTAGTTCAAAGCTTTGTCAACGAGTTATCTTTATTGTAAGACAACATAATGAAACAGTTTTAAGAGAGATTTGAGCATTCAGCACGGTTCAAACTCCTGAAGCACAACACAGCAGACGCATTTTCATAAATGTGGAGACACTGTGTGCCTAGAGGCTTTGATGAAGAGAACAAGTCACTGTTCTACATTCACTGAAATCTTTAAAACTGCATTAATCTGTCCATATAGACTCAGAAGGCTAGAGCAACAAGTTTAAGTCAAACTGGTTAGAAAGGCAGTAAGACATGCATGGCATAAGCTTCTCATTCAGACTTTATTCAGTTAAGAAGCATCAACATTTAATTTGCCTTTTAAAAAACGTTCAGATACTTGTAAATACTGCCCCTCAACAGTTTTCCCCAACTGCTTTTCCACGCATCTCAATGCAAGAGTCCTGATTAAGCATTAAGACTGCTCTCAGTTTGAGAATATCTGCAGTACTTTATTATCTTAGACATTGGAACAGGCTGTCCAGAGAGGTGGTGGAATCACCGTCCCTGGGGGTGTTCAAGGAAAGGTTGGACGTGGTGCTTAGGGACGTGGTTTAGTGGGTGACATTGGTAGTATGGGTACAGTTGGACTAGATGATCTCAGATGTCTTTTCCAACCTTAATGATTCTATGATTATACCCCTGTGTAGACCTGGGTGAGGTATGTCAAGTTCAGCAACTGAACATGCAGGATTGAAGAAATGGTATTAAAATAACAAGGGTTGTCATTCTGCATGCAAGGTCTGGCACCAGAAATCAGAAGTTAAGAATTGCTTGCTATTTGGCTTACCAGGGCATCCAGGCACAGAGGGCAAAGGTTTACAAACATTCAAGAAAAACGTTCGCTTCTTTGCATTCTTGGAAGTATCTATAGCAACCCACGGTTCACTCTCTTTGCTCAAGTCACTTAAGTCATATTCATTACCAGCAGCATCTGGAAGAGATGTGGTACATACAGTAAACTGAAAGACCTGCTAGACAGTTGCAGTATAGTACCAGGTTTCAGATGATATGTTTCACTGATGAATACACATAATTGAAGGTATTTTTCAGAATCACATCAGACATCCATTGAGACAAGACGATTACTATTCACATAGAGGTAGATACACTAGATTAAAACACAATTCTTTTGATAATCAGTTTAGCTACCGCAAGCAACTATTCCACAATTCACAGGTTCATTTTTCTACAGGCAATACAAATTTAACCCACTTTCTGCAGAGTTAGACTGAAGTGGCACTTACTTTCCATATTAGCTTCTCACCTGTTTTTGTAAGTTAAACTTGCTTTAAACAGTTCATTTCCTCTCCCTCTCTACAACATTTCTGAAGACCTCAGGCCTCACAAACTTCTTCAGACCAGGCACCCTTAAGTTATCTCAAAGCCCTACTCCATAGGAGCTTGTGGTGTTCAGTTAATCCTTCCAAGAGTTGTTGGACAAAGCGCACCTGAATCCCAGGTACTTACCTGTAACCTGACAATCTACAGGAGCAGGAGCACAGGCCAGAGCTGTGTGAAACTCAAAAAAAGTATCATGGATGTTCAGTACACTGTTTATCTCTTCACGCACAAACTTAAGCTCTCCAGGATACGAATCATTACAAATGAAAGTCACCGTGAAAGTGTCTGATGTCCCTGTAAAATAAATAGTTATCTGCTGCTGGTTCACTCAAGAATATTTAAGTTGAAGTTCAAGCTAACACTTGACTTTAACATTTTCTAACCACTTCTTCTGTTTAGGCAAACACTACATTCTGTTTATATGCTTTTTGAACAATAAAAATAAGTCTTCTTTAGAGACCTGTGCTAAAGTGCACCTAGCAGTCTCAAGCAACTTTCCAAATGGGAGACCAGATAGCATTAACACATTTCAAAGAGCAGAATTACATTCACTCAACTGTGCTCCCCATGTCTGACGTATGTGAAGAAAAAAACAAGACATCAAATCAGTTATACCAGCAACCTCTAAATTGCATCACACAAAAGGTGGGATTTTATTTAGGTTGTGTAATAACTGGAAAACAAGCACTGATACTTTTTAAGCAGCACAAGTTAAGTTGTTTAGTTTTCCTTTCCACAGCCCATGATTAGAAGAATTAAGTGGAGGGGAGTATTTGTCTTCATTGTATCCTACAGTAACCAAAAAGGTAGAAGCTCTAACAGTGAAATACACAATGGCTCCATCACCTGTTTTGGTACGCGTTATACAATGAAAAACCATCATGGCTATGAAAATGAGAAAATGAGATAGCACCACAGCAGACTGTACAGACAACCAACACACAAAACTGAGCCATTAGGAAAAAATCAAGTCATGCAAATGATAAAGTTTTATTTGATTTCTTCCTAAGGTTTTACTATGAACTATCCTGTTTAAGTGATTAACATCAAACCCAGGTGGTTTTACTACATGAACAAAGCAGGGAATGAAGACCAGAATGAAGACCACAGAACACTAATACATTGTCACAACTTCCTGAACTCACCTGATTTCACCTGAAGAGGACCTCTGTAGGTAAGAGTTAGAACTCCCTCACCAGACAGATACAGGGTTTTGTCCAACTCTACCATCCTCACTGATGTCAGATTTTCTGCTTCACATCCAGCAGCTTGTTTTCCATTGATTTCACCACAATCTGGCATGGGCCCGCAAATGTTTAGCTAGAAGTTTTAAAAACATGAGTGTACAGTGTTAACCGTATCACAAAATTAGACTTATTGACTTATTTAGGTATCAGTAAGTTTCATTTGTTAAAGCCTGATTTCAAACATCACAAGATGCCTTTCATTTCCAGACTGCAAGACAACCAATTACACAGGAACAGCATTTTCACTCTTCAGTTTACAGGGTCCACAAGTTCTCCCCACTGGAAGTACAGGATGTGGTTTAATGATGAAAAAACCCTATGGTACTATCTGTAGATAGCCTAGAACTAATGAGATATGCAAGCCAAATTAAGAGCACTGATATGGATAGATTAAATCCATTTAACAATTCCATTAATTCCATTACACCGTCCATTTTTAACACTAGTAGATAAACTAGTATTATACAGAGTCCATAATCAGCCCTGCATAGCCTAGCGGTGCCACTACAGTGAGACTACTGTTTAGCTTTGCTATAAAACAACGTCGATGTTTTTTAAGACCATTTGAAATGATGAAGCAAGTTACCTTCTATTCTTTTCTCAAGTACAATACTTTTTTGTCAACTCAAATTTCATAAAAACTGTACAAGAGCTCCATTTCACTAAGCTTGACCAGAAGAAATACAACAGCAAAATCCATAAGCAACAGATTGTAGAGTCCTAATCCTTACCAAGAATTTCTTCCCAATTCCTGTTGCCATATAGCCTTTTCCCGAAGCTAATGGCTGCAGATTGAACAAAAAGCCACTGTTTGGATCTCGCACAGAGCAGGTCTACAAGAGAAAGGTTACAACAGCATTATTTTCTCATTCAGCATTTCTGGTGTTTAAGTTCTACTTCTAGCTTGCTTAAAGAGTCAAAGTAGTGATTTGCATATCTACCTATCCTGTCTAGGAAGCAGCAACTTAATTTGGACAACCAGAGTACAGCTCTGGCAGTAGCAACACTTCAATTCTTTTGCACAGTTGTCCATTGACATCAATCACACATCAAGATATCAAAGTGTAGTTTAACAGATACTATCAGGTTAGCTAAGAGCAAAGGAATTTTAATTGAAGGATACTTCTACTCTAATGTGATCACTTCAAGACCTGTAAATGAGAAGCAACTGAGTAGCCCAGTGTAAAGTGAACCTCATTTGATGATCTGTACACAAACAAGGACAATAGAAATCCTTACACATACATTCAACTTTACTAGCAGCCTCATAACGGAATGAAACATCCAATGCCATAGCAAGCCATTCTTCCTTGAGTGCACACTGTACCACTTTGGCCAAAAGTTACATATTTCATGAACACATCAAGACAGACACATCAAGAAGAAAGCAGTAAGAAAGCACTAAACTCCATCGTGATCAACTTCATACTTCACTGTAGTTTTCTTTAAGATTCATTAAAATGCAGAAACCAGGAATGCTAGAAAAATAGCATGTGAAGACCATAAACGCATTTGTCTCACCCTTTCTCACCTGAGAATCATCTTTTGTTTCCTTAATTGGACAAGCAGCTTCAGTTTCCCATAAGAACGTGACCACGCATTCCTGAATAGATATAAACCGTGGGCTGCTACTCTGGAAACAGATTGCACAGAGAAAACCAGAATCAAGGAAAATGTAACAGCCAACACCTTCCATGTTTGAGATTCTGCTTTAAAATTGCGATGTTCTAAAAGATTTCACTACAAAAGCACACAATTCCCAACCCAATTTCCTCACTCCTTTTTATTTTGGAAGTCAGGAGAACTGAATCTGATATACAAATATTCAAATGCAGTTCAAAACTGAACCCAGACACATATTCACACCTTTCTTCAGCCTAAGTTCTGGAGAGTTTGGAGTATAAGGTACAGCACACTAAAAAAATCAAGTACCACAAAACACTGTCAGCTGAGGCAACTAGAATAACAACTACTCAGAATTCATTTCAGTGCTTTCAGGCAAAAACAAAGCAGTTCATAACTGCACCATGTCCCAAATTTTTACCGTACCTCTTGGGGAGAAGAGCAAGGGAGGGGAATAACACTTGCAAATTCACAAGCCAGCATGAAAAAGTCTAGGCAAGCTTCAGTGGTTCCTCCCCAGCCTAAACTTCAGCAAAAGTTTTATAGAATTAAGAACTCATCTAGAATCAAGCTACAGAGATGCAAAACCTCAGCCTCAAGATGCACTTTACAATGTTCTTCCTCTTAAGAGGATCTGCTATGTCTGCACGTGTAACTCCAGTCGACTCCTCATGCACTTTCTCATGCTAATTAAACTAGCCTAATGCATCAGTTTCCACCAGGGTTATTAGTTGTTAACTATTTCTTACTTATGATAAAGTACTCAATCTCAGATACACATCTCTCTGGCATCTACTTTAAAATAGATGTAAAAACGTTACGTCCCCAAGAAGTCTCTGTTATCATGAAACCCTTGATGGAAAGCCTCCTATGATATAACAGCTGAATGGTCATTTGTCCTTACTAGAGTGCCCCTGGAACAGACAAAGTGGATGGTGGTGGTATACGTTGTCATCTTTCCATCAGCATTGATGCACACAGAGCCATTTGAATAGGTTAGAAGAATGTGACCAGGTCTTTCAACTACTAATTCTTTGCTGGCAACACCAAGATTGCTAATAGAGGTGGCTTCATAGTAAGAATCCTAGAAATAAAGAAAACCATCAGCAATTTTGAACTCAAGTGCACTGTTACAGAAATGCCCAAGAAAATGGTACCTACCACAGTAACCTTGTGTACAGAAGATTACCTTGAGTTTTGAATGCAACTGAGAAGGCTAGAGATCCCTCTATATTCCTCCCCCATTCTATATTTAAGATACACATTTAAGCACCATAAAGTTTTACTTTATAATAAGGTGCCTAGAGTGCCTCAAAAATCATCCCCATCTCACCAGCTACACAGCTCAGGAGTTTAGGGAGGCCTACACCTCATGTGCAATAAGTACAATTTAATTTGCGCAGCTCTTTAAAACAGTAAGTAAAAGGCTCCAGCCATTCTTACAGCTTACTTATCTGTCATGCTTAGCCAAGTTTAAAAAACACTAGCAGAAGTTGAGAGTAGGAACCTTGTAAAAATTAAAGCTTCGGTGTTTCAAGAGGCTGGTAGAAGTTTGCCATACTGCAGTGACTATGCTGACACTAAGGATGCACAGGATACCATTGTATGCTGCACAAAGGGGCCAAAAACTCACGTGCTCATCTTGTATTCCCCTTTAACTAAATCACTTGGGCAAATCAGCTCTGAGTTGGGACAAAAACACTACTCACACGATCATGTCGATATTCCACCTGACACACAGATGCTTGTCGGTCACATCCTGGAACAGCAAGCAGTGGTCGACAGACATTTATGTAGTACTTTTTGCGCTCACTTGGTCTTGAATTATCCATAGCATACCAGTTTCCACCTCTCTTCTCAGACTTTGCTAAACTGAGTGGGAGGAAAAAGTCCTATGCTAAGAATACATGTTATCCATAGATTCCCTTTAGCTTTGTTAGTTTCAAGAAAGAAACTGCAAGGCATTTCAGTTTGCATTTCATGTAACTTTTTCCCCTCATTTTTAAGTGTTGCAAAAAATTACTCCTAGGAAGGTAGAAAACAGTTAAAGGAAGTTAGGCAAAGCCAACCCAAGAAGTCAACTTGTATCTTAGGAGGTGAGTCAATATACCAGATTATCTCCATTTCAAGATACTTGCAGTTAAGACTGTCAGAAGAGATCACTTTTCTAGTGCTTTTTATGCACAAAACCAGTGTCATCCAGTGTTAAACAATCAGCTAAATGCTAAACTAGAATAGCCAAGTTCACACAAAGACTGTGTTACTTCACCTCGACAAGTCATATTGGTCCATGGTGTTGGGATCCGTCACAATACATTCCAAGGGCAGTTCAGGACAGGCATATTCAGTGTACCACCTGAAGTTGTAGGTATATTTATCTTCTACCTAAAAAAAACAGCAGAATAGGTCAAGGGAGGCTTTCACACAGACTACTATGTGAAGCAACACTACTCCTTTCTATGCTCAGTTTATTCCCCTGGGTTTTGGGATGCACTTTCTCAGACTGATTAGCACAGGTCCATCTTCACATTGATCTTGCCGTTATTTCCCCGCTGTAACACCAAAAACACTTGCAAAAACACAACCATAGCAACGTAACTGCTGTTTGCTGTGTTACAGGGCACAGTCCTAGCACTTCACATCTCTGGCCGAGAAATATGGCTTTTTTTTTCAATTTGAAATACAAGAGGATCAAAAGCACTGGTAATTATATGGCCCAGAAACTAGAGAATAGTGAAGTGAGAACCCTGATGCAGATCAACAGTTTACTGTTCAGTAGGCAAGACGAGTACAGGCTGGTACACCAAGAAAAATACCTGTTTTGTTGAGCAGTCTGCTTTATAGATATGGTTATTTCCATCCATGAATCTCTGCTGTACCAGCCTGGAAGTGATTATTTTCATGACTTACAGATGTAGAGAGTTCCCCTCTTCCTATCAAACTTCTTACCTGATATTCAGGCTGACCTACTCCAGCTTGATGGTCACACAGGAAAGTTATGAGAGTAGATCGCTGTGTTTTCTTCTCATCATTATATGCTGTACCATTTTTGTAAGTCAACTGAATCAGACCATCATAATATGAAAGTTTGGAATTAGGCAGTCCAAGACTCCAAAACTGGTTCTTACTAGAAAATAAAACAGGCTCTGAGGTTGTGCAGAATTCAGATGTAGTCATCTTAAAGAAAAGTCTACCAAACAGTAGACACGCAGGTATGTTTATAGAATACTCCGTAGTAAGACAAAAGGATTCAGCAAGATTGACTAATACAAAGTCAAAAACTAGGATGAAAAGCACTGCCAAAAACAAATCGTGAACAGGTGTCCTTCTTTGGGAAGGAAAGGAAGTTATACCTTACTTAGGTACCTAAAATACTAATACTCCATTCTCTAGAACAGTGACAGAAAAGTCAAGTTCCCATGGGCTTCAGAATGGGCTTCAAACTGCAGACATCCTAATGGCAAGCTCATGCTGGTTTCATGCAACTACGTGGGGACAGTGAAGATCTAGGACTGCACAACAGCAAATCTTCTCACTTAAGAAAACTTTGTATGCTCTTAGCTCAGGATCAGCTTTGGTCTAGGAGGGTTTCTTTACTCTGAGTTAATGTCAGACTAGCTCTTTCAGACCTAGTCTAACCACCTTCCCCCAAATAGGTGCAGCAAACTCTCCTTAGCTGGAGAGTACTTCAAGATCAAGCAAAGTCAAGTACAATTGCATGTGGGTGCACTGTACCACATCTCTAGCAATAGGCTGACCTGGAATCTGAAGTGTTGCACAGATACTGCACCTTAGACGTGGCTGGTAGAAGATAGAACAATGCTGCTCACAGAGTAGTTGTGCACATTGGGACTGTGCCTGCATTTTTAGCAATACAAACATGCTGCAACACCCAAGTTCCAGGCTCTACCTCACATAAGGCGGGTACTACTCAGCCTTAGGACCTTGGCTAACCTAGTCAGTAGTGCTTCTTTACAGCAAACACTCTTCAAACCAAGCTGATTTGAATCCAAGGTGCAGGTTGGCTTAATACAGCTGAAGCAGTTAATACACAACTTCAAACCCCTCTGGGAACACTCACAGAAAGGATTTCCTGAGTTGGAAGGGACCCACAAGGATCATCAACTCCAACTGACTGCACACATGACCACCCAAAAAAAAAAACTATGTCTGAAGGTGGAGCAATGGACACAATCTCAAAAGCTAATTGCAAGCAAAATCACATACACTTTGCTTGAAGCAATTGGCAGCATAATTACTACGCTGACACTTATTTTACATGCAAGTTACCTGAATCTACTGCAGGTAGTAATTACTTTACATGCAGATTGGTCACTGTTAGATAACATCACACAACAGGAGATTTATTACAAGCAACATAACTAGCAACTTACTTTTGTGTTACTTGGCATGCTGCTGATTGTGTGTGACACAATTCAACTGGCACACTGCCGCAGATGTTTATGTAGAACAAATATTCTGAAGTATTAACCATGTAGTACCCATTTTTCTTGGCCAGTGGTGATAAATCAAAGGAGAAGCCTAACAGAGAAGGAATAAAATTTCATTCAGCATAAGTTTCAGTCCCAGTTTTTCCCCACCATCTCTCAGATCTTGATTCTACTGGCCACACAACTAGTTGTTATACAGACATGTTCCCCTAAACACGTCTCCCCTTCCACGTAATCATTCCAGAAACATGGAAATTCAGACATACTGGAAGCATATGCTTTCCTATAGAAGAATTTACTACAGTCAAGTACAAGTTACACCTATTTCCCCCCCACACACATATACTAGGAAGAGCATTAAGCTCACACTGCTCTCATTTTAACATGTGCATATACTTTAAAACTCTGTGCTCCAGTGTTTTAGGTGCTTCAACTTGCAACAAGTTCATTTCGGTTTTCCACAGAAAGAGGACTTAATGCTCAATGCCATGACACAAGTCCTATCCTTGAAGGCCCTTCAGTTTGGCCAACATAAATACATACCTGCCTGAGCATCAGAGACTTGACAGTTATCTCCTTCAGTTTTAGACAGGACACATGCAGCAGCAGTATACCAGTCAAAAGCATATGAACATACACCCTCAGACATCAAGATTGGAGCACTTTCTAGATCACCTGGTATTGAAAGAGCAATGCGTTAAACAACACGCAGTACAGTCGGGCTGCCAAAACTATTAATCTAAGCCTACGAACACCGACTCCCCCCCAACAGCAGACCAGAAGTAATGAAGTACCTCTCCTCTGAAAATAAGGACCACAATCAACAATTCCTTACGTTAGTTCTTTGCATCCTTCTCCCCAAGTTTAGCCAAGAGGTGAAGATGTACTTCTTAGTCTGTTCCCAAGTACTCTCTCGCACTCCAAAAACTTTTTTTTTTATATGCAAGCCTGGAGCTTGGCTACAAAGCAACAGCTTTATCAGAACTAGTACATGACCTGATCTGAACAGCCAACATATGGAGGGTTTAGCTTCCTCATGCTGAAGTGCAAGAACCCAAAACTTCTATTTCCCTGGAAGAAGTTATACTAGTGGGCTATTATAGGGAGATGAAAATTAACAGCTTCTGCAAGTGTTCCTGCTTACTGTAAAATGCAAGCAGTTCAGAGAAAGTTTATTGAAAAAGGTTAAAGTAAGTGAACATGGTCTTTTCTATCAAGACAATCTAGAGGTAGAAAGTGCTTTCTAGAGCTTTCAGGTATTCTCAAGGCTTTAGTCACTTAAACTTACCTTCACCTTGTTTGAAAAAAATCTCAGTTCAACAGATTACTCAATGGTCTTGAATATTCAAAGAATACTTGTATAAAACATGAACAGAGATAAATACCTGCAGTTATATTGCTCTCACCCTAGCAAACAACAGTCCACCAGCTTTTGCGTACAAGAAAATAAAAGACAAAGGCATATACTAAGACTTAGCACTCATGCCTGGAAATATTAAATGATCTCCATTTTTTTTAAATGGATTAAAGAAAAAGGTGTGGATATTCTTACCTGGTCTGCACACAAGAGTGATGACAGTTTTGATTTTTTTGTTAACACCACAGC